>NW_005054364.1:2078104-2082384 GCF_000277835.1 Geospiza fortis
TTCCTGCTTTAAATTAGTCTCTGCATAGGCAACAGTGCTTCATGCAAGGAAAAGCTCAGCCTAGTGCCACGATGAGTCACCCAAGCTACCTCAAACACATTTAGGGACAACATCACTTCCCTGGTGGGATTTCCCAACAAACTCTGTAGCACATGTGGATTATCATATCCAAGTGCATCTGTGCCCTTTTGAACATGCCTAATGTCTGCTCAGCCATGCATCAATATCTTAGACAGACACATGGTTCCCATGAGAAGTTTTGTTTGCTGAGCTTTTGAAGGACTGCAGAATAGCAGAGTCAGTGGGAGCACTTACACCAACTGTGTCCTCAGCAAGGACATGTGTCCTGCAAGACTCTTTAGGGCTCAATATCCCACTGGCCAGGGGGACAGGAGCCACAGTGATGTAAATCAGTGGGAAAGAAGAAGAAGAAATTGCATCAAATCTGTGAAATCATAATGTGAGACTGATGAACACACGTGTACCTGCAATATTAGCTGTAAAAAACTAATTCTTGGGGGAGAGTGGCCAATTTAGCTGTGTGTCATGGTGATTGAATTGTGGCCAGTGTCTTTCAGCAAATCTCAGTCAAGGTGGAAAACTTGCTTGACAACCATCATTCATAGTTCCCAGAAGGTGTTATGCTGTTGTCCTTACCCAGCAGAGCCGCTGGCGAGCCATCCTGTGGTGCAGCCAGCAAAAGAACAGTCCAGAACAGCCCTTTTCAGCTCTTCTGCAGTTGCTAGGCGAGCACTCAGGTCAACACAGGCTTTCTCAGCTTCAGCTAAATCCAGACCCTGAGAGTTGTTCTTGGACTCAAGTGCAAACACTTTCCCTGCAGCACCAAGAAAGGACATGTCATCCATCATGGAATTGTAGTCAATACATATTCAACAGAAATATTGCAAATTATCACCAAATAAAGCCTTCACGCTTTCATGCTTTTACTAAGGTTATTTTAATGGCCCACCTTTTTTTTTTCTTTTTTTTTTTTTGGAAAGCCTAATTTAATCAGGACTGGAAATATTCTTGTGTTAGCTTTTCTTTTAATTTTGTCCACCACAGGAAAAGCAAGAATGGCACTAGTCATTCCTAATTCAGAGGGGAAGCTTGTCTTGCTTCTTTAGGTCTGTGCTTCAGATCTGGAGAGATAAAGCATGATACTCTCTCATATGCACATATAAAGTTAAAATCACAAAGAACAGCTCCTGTAGGCTACCAATGCTGGAATCCATTACTAAACATTTTACAGTTACTCTCTAACAGCTACATCCAGAAAGTAAGCACATGCCTGAAAGCTAGTTTTGCAGCCCTGCCTTCCACATCAGAAATAGATTTCTACTTACTCTCTAAAATCAAAATTATGTCATTCCATGACATCTGGTGTCTAAATGCAGACTGCTTCATTACCATGTCTTTTTGGAAAGACAGAGTTTTTTATTAATTGAAGGCTTTTTTTTTCTTTTTGAATGAGCATGAGAACATATTTAGCATAACATTTTTTTTGTGTTATTTTTATTTTCAGTTCAGTTTATTTTACTTTAATTTATCTAATACCAGGAAAGCTGAAAGGGTGAAAGTTAGAGGTTTTGGCAACTGGGAACAGGTCAGTTGGGGTTTTGGCAATGAAGTTTGAGAAGTTACTGGGTTATGGAATGAACATATTAGCTGGGTGCTCCAGTAAAAGAAATAAACAATGAGACACTTTGCAGCTGACATTTAATTTGACATAACTATCTTTTTTTCTACACAGAAATGATCTTTTTTCTATCACATCTGAGGGATGTGACAACACCCCTCAGAATTCTTCCTAGATTTCAAAGGTACAGACTGAGATTGCTTGCAGTTGCAGGAAGAAATTTTTTAAGCACCACTCATTCAGTAAATGTCTGGAAAGTCTTATTTATGTCTTATTTCCAAAGGGGATTTGTGGTAGTGCTTACAGGAATGCATAACTTCCAGCACATGCCAAGTGCTTGCTATGTAGCCAGCTTCACACTCACAGGAGATATTGACCAGTATTGGGAATTCTTCAGACTGATTCAGCCTGGTTCTGTACCAGGTGCCACTCTCACCACATACTCTTTCAACAAATTGGTAAAGCTGATTCTGATCCTAAATACAGGCAACTTATATAGGGTAGATCTGCCCCCAACAGCTTTCTGTTCTCACCTGTGCACAGCTACACCCACTAGAAGAATCTCAGTTCTTACATCAAAAAATGTAGTTTCCCTCAAGCAAGCATGTAATTTGTGTTTACATTAGCTAACAAGGGCAGACAGGTTCTAATGAGGACTCCTTCTTTGGTGGGAATTCTACATGTGCACAGCAGGAAGTCATCCTGACTTGGGAAAATGGCAATTCAAATAAGCAGGACAAGCAGCTGTGAGAAGCAACAGAAATTCAGAGTACCCAGAGTGATTTTCCTAAGGCAGTTAACAGTAGCTGACCAAGGAATACAGCCAGAAACACTGGTCAGTGTGATAATCACTAGGTTACTTTATCTTTGGATACTCCGCTGTAATCAAAACCATTAACTCTAATTAGAATGGGAGGTTTTACACAAAGTAGTGAAAGCAGCAAGCCTCTACTTTCCTGAGTACACAAACATCAGGATTCTTTACAGCATGGCGCAAATAATGCACATGACACTAATGTGGTTCCTTTTTCCAAAGCCTCGACAGACACAGTGAAGTGAGCATGACCTAGGGAGAGAGACAGTATAGACTGAGAGATGATGGTTTTGAACAGCCATTCTTAAGTGGCAAAACAACTTTGGCTCCTAAAGGAAAACAGGGATTAAGTGTAATCATTTACAGGTTCTGTCCCAGTTAAAAACTTGTCCACATTCTGCATTTAGACTGTCAGGATTGAGGTGCACCGTCAAAGACATATAGGGCAAATTTGCATAACACCTAAATTAAATTGTGAATGTTATTTTGACATGGTATGACACTTATATTCACAATATAGCTATTAGTATTTCAGTTAGAAGCCTTAAAGAAAGGAAAATCATCAAGCTTTGAGTTCCATCTTGATATAATTAGTTAATTATTTAGTCATTTTACCAGTAAGCAAGAGTTACATTTTTAAAGGAGTTTGGCCTATCCGAGATGGAGGCTGAGACAGCTTCCCTTGACTACTGTTATGTTCTTTGCTAGTACTTAAGATGCACTAACTTTTTACTAGAAACTATGAAGATGCTGTCAACACAGAGTCCTGTCCTTTGACAAGGTATCTGGGACAATCTAATTATATAAACAAGTGAATTATAAGGTGAGTTAGGAAAGACTTATTGGTTGGGAAGTTACAGTAAACTACTTTATCGGAAATTCTGGTTAGCCAGAATTTGGTTAGAAGTGGGTAAAGAAGGCCAATCTGTTTACCAGACCAACCTGTGATTTTTCTTCAAAGTTTTAGAAGCTCTCTGGCTATCTGCCCAGTTTTCAATATGTGCCCTCTGGTTTTGTCTAATTTCTTACTTGGAAAATATAATAGCAAGAAAAGTTCACTTATCAGATGGCTGACCAATGGAATGGCTGGGTCCTTAATATCCTGAGATGTGTCCCATTACTGAGGGGCATTGACAGGGAAAAAACACAGGAGACATGCTAGCATGGTAACAGGAAAAACAAAAATGCACATGAAAACAGGAAATCCCCTTAAACAAAAAAGACTGCAACACTGATTTCTGCACTTCACAGTGTCATGGCTAACATACTCAAGATATGGATGTATTAGATTTTTCTCACTTTTAATCTCAGAAGTGGTATCATTTTCAGTCTAAGAGAATCTAAGGGTCCTGGGTAATTATTTGTGACATGTTTATCGGTCCTACTTGTAATGAAATGTTTCTTAAAAAAGGATTGTCTCTCATACTTGATGACATAGCAGTCATTTTTAATATTGGGGTGGTTGAAATCAGTCTTATCTCTGAGAGAGTATCAAGAGATGTGTTTGTCATTCTGTTTTAAATGCGAGACTGTCCTGTATTTCCATAAGACACAGGATGGAGGATCATGTCTACATGAAGAATGTAGTATGCCTTTGGTTGTGGTACCTTTGAGCAGCCACCACGTTTCAGCTGTCTCTCAACTCTCTCACTTCATTTCTGCCCTGTAACATTCGTTTCCTATAACACTTTCACTTCCACAGGGGGGTGGAAATTTGATACCAAAATGACACACTTTTCTGAAGCTTTTCTAAACAATGCAAGTCCCTTTGATTTCAAGATCAAGCTAAAATCCATGCAAAGTAGTATTTCTCAGGGTGCGTACTGA
>NW_005054364.1:2082418-2091932 GCF_000277835.1 Geospiza fortis
TAGATTCCCATTTGAAAAAAGTGATAAAGCTTCTCACTTCAATGATGAGGCATAAATAATAAGACATCATTCTTCCAATCTCTATTTTTCAGTGGGATTCACAGTTCTCATGAAAAATTCATGCTTGAAACAAAAGAGATTTCCTCTTTAATAACTAGCCTATATTAGATTGCTAGCCTCTGCCATTATCTGATCACTATGATTACAGAATATTGATTATATTTTTATTTATTGAGAATGTTTTAGTTATTTTTTGCAATAGATTAATATAGTTTTTACTTAAGAGTACCCCAGTGTATTCTGATTGAAAACATACCCACAGAGACATAGATCTCAGGGCTTCTAGGAATAATTTTGATCACCTTGTTCAATTCCTGCCTTACTAGACTATAGATTTCCCCTTGTAATTCCACCATCAAGTCCAAAAATTCATGGTTGAACTGGAGCTTGTCTTTTCAACATGCATCCAGTCATGATTCAATGCCTCCAAGTAATGGAGAATTTACAGCACACTTTATATTATACTGTTGAATGGTTCATTACTCTTACTCCACCCTATTTCCAGCTCAAAATTTTGCTAAACTCAGCTTCTACCAACTGATCCTCATAATGCTTTCAAGACTTAAGAGACATCTACAATCAGATATATGGAAGTGCAAAAAAGATGTTCTTCAAAAATAACACCAGTCCAAAAGCTGTTTCTTCATATTTTGCAGAAGATCAGTGGGTTTAACAGAATTCTATTGGTTATCAAGAAAAGAGTTTGGCTGATTTATTCTTTTACAGAAACAGATACAATGAGAAGTTCTTCTGAGGTGCACAGGCACAGCTCAAAGCCCACCAAAATGGGATTTTTCCCCATGTCTTCAGCAGAATTTGAATCATGCTTGAAGAAGGAACATAAAACTGCACAGTCAAATATATACCTTGAAGTAAGAACGTCCCTCAAAAATAATATAAAATGAGGCATGCCCAGTGTACTGACCTCACGACATGACATTTCCTATTTTAAATAATAAAACTTAATCAGTTTCAACAAAACAAATTTAGCGAAAGATGTACAGTTGTAGAGTCCAATAAATTTTTACTTGAATGTTGAAAATTTCAAATTGAGGTAAAGGAGAGCAGAGGAAGGAAAGGTTACTTCCGTGCTTTGAGAGAAATTTAATTTTCATTTCTATGGATATGCGTAACAATGCATCTTGATTGTAGGTGTAAAGGTGGAAGATCCAGCAACTCTACAATTGCAGACAGAGATTTGTCTAATTACCAGTTCTACTTAGTGTTCACAAATGTGTAGCATATTTCTGTGAGAAATAACAGTGAATGATGTCTTATTCAATTCAAAAATATTGCATCATCAGAAAAATAGCAAAATCAAGATGTCATCTTTGAGTTCCCCATCAACCAAACCCAGCTTGAGCCTAAATTTTGATTTTACTGGACACTTTAGGATCAAATAGTTGGAATTGTTCATGCATGAATGTGTGTTATTTTGCAAACAGGAGAATGAAATGTGTAGACACCTGCTACAGAAATGTGAGTGTCAAGAGAGAGCAGAAGAGAAAAAACATACATTTTTTCCTTTACTTAAAAAAAAAAAAGGATGCAAAACAAGCCAAATTAAATATTTTAGTAGAGGGGCTTTTGTATTTTGGATGTCATCAGTTTCTAGTTAGGGGCATGTCTCTCAGATCCTATTTGTGCCCAGCTCCATGGACTCTGGATCCTTTCACCTGCAACCTCTGCAGGCACTATGCATGGGCACTGCTGATGACTGGTTTGACCAATAGGGCTTCATGTGATCCAAATTTATCTAACAGAGCAGCTCCAATTTGGCACGATTAGCAATGCTTTGAAATTAGCGCATTTTTCATTTCAGGAGTGTCTCAGTAAGGTAGATGAATCGCCATCACCCTCTCCTGACAGGCTCTGTCTCAGAGCAAGTACTTTGCAGAAAACTATAGTTCATACGTGTGGATATTTTAGGAGCCTTGAAAAAACAAAGAGGGAGGCAAAAAAAGTGGAGGCAACTCCTGTGCAGGATTCAGGAAGTCACATCCTTGTTCTCCTATTCCAGTGCGAATGGAAAACAATTTAAACCCCCTGAATCTGCAGTGATACAATTGAGAACTGCCACAATAACACATATTATTCTCCAGTAACTGCACGGTCAGTGACACACCATGGTACCTCAGAGCATGAACAAGCCCTTGGGGAGCCTTCTGTCCATCTGACCTAGAGCTGAACAGCTTTGAGCAAGCTCATTTCAATTGGGGAAAAAAAGCTGCAAAGTGAAATGGAGCTATATTTTATTTCTGCATTTGCCTGGGTATTTCTGCAGCCTATTTGTGTTACAGCAATATGTGCCACGGTAAATAATGGTCAAAAGAGATCAATTAAGCCCTGAAGTTTTACACCTTCACCAGACCTCAATGGCCATCAGTTTTATTACCTACTCTCTGTCATTATTTTTGTGTGAGATAATAAAGTGAAAGTCTTCCTTAGGGAAATACATTGCAACCAGTTTCAGAGGTTTGACTGTAACAGGGGCCAGTCTGAATTTCACAGTTTTTTTACAAGATATATTCAAAATCCCTTTAGCAGTTTGCAACACAGTCAGATACCTTCAGTTAAAAATGACAAATACACAAACATATATGTGTCACTCAGAATGGTCCATTGGCACTTAAGTGACATTTACATGTATTAGAAACTAGCACCATTATATTTTCACCCAGACCTTAAAAATGAGAAGATGCTTTCTGACTGGATCAGACCAGAATCTGCTATAAAAGAAAGTATTAATCCTACTTCATACTCTCAGATCTTCTTAAATACAAAGCAGTGGATTTTAAAGCTGACATACAGTGTTTTCTTCTGTTTTAACCCAGATGGCTTATAGGACAGTGTTACAGTTGTGTGCTCAAATATTAATATTAGGAGAACCCACTGAAGATCAAGTAATAGCAGACTTACACATCTTTCACAATGCTACCTAGAATCTAAATAAAATTGCAAACCACATTATTGTAATAATGCTTGACAACTAAAGTACTTCAGATATTCTGCCCTTTCATACTATAAATGTTTCACCACATGTGGAGTAAATTTGACAAACTGTTGAATGACAATTAAAATCTGTCATGACCTCTGCCTTAAAATGATCTCCAACTTTTTTTCCCCTTCTCTTTTCGAAGATGCCTGTTTAGGAACAAAAAGTTAGTTTCATTAATTTTATGGAAGTAATAAAAATTGGAATGTGCCCCTGAAAGAACAAGGGGATCTTCAGGTGAAGCATTCTCAGTGAGGGAAATTATTATTCCTGCCCTGTGTCCTTAAGTTCTGTGAAGAGTCCTTTTTCATGGATATGCTTTTCCCCCCTCTTCTCATTTCAGAGGCATTTTGCTAAGGAAGGAGTACATCCTAAAAACAGAATCCCAGTTTTGCCTACTGCAACATAGTGCAGTTGTCTGGTGCATTTCTTTTCCTCTATGCTTAATGAAATGTAACTCTCTTAAACTTTACAAGAAAGGGTTCTGCTGTATAAATGGAATACATTTATACATTCTACTCGAAGCGGTAGAAACATACAGGCAAGATTAATTTTCTCCTTTTCCTTTGCCATACTTTGTCATCAACTGAAAGAAATTTAAGTTAAACAGGAAAAATACTGTGAGAACAAACAAGAAGAGATTTTTATTGCCCTGTAATACTTAAGTTGTGTTGTCTGGAATAATTCAGCAGACATCAATTGTAAAGGATTAGGGTATTGGAATTAAAAAATGCCGAGATTGGGCATAAATCTATTGCAGCTGTGAAAGTGGAAAAATGTAACCATTCAGCATTGCTGTCCCAGGAATACAGTTGTTTCAAAAGTGTTTTGGTTTAGACAAGTTGGTCATCATTATCACAAGCTGAATCATTAAAAGGGCGTTAGGCTACTGGAAACTTTCATGGGATGCAGCCTTCCAGGATCATCATCAGAGAGTAAAAAGTCTCATTTCAGAGTAACTGGTAGTGGTGCTTCAGCCAAATCCATGTCCTGATCACAACCCTCAGCAGGGAAGTGCAGATAAAGCTCATGTGCAGAAAGGCGGGCAGTCATTTTCAGCGTGTGTGGCACTGAACAGAAGAGGTTATCAAAGTCTTTCAGTTCTTGGATTCCCTTCCTCAAGTGTCTGCCTGTATAAAGGGACACATCTGAAGTGGGGAGATGGGAAAGCTCTTTGGAGAAAAGGTACTTTGAACTATAAGGAGAGGTCTCCTAAAATATAGCTGAGCCTTAGTTGTGTTCTGGCTTTGTTTCATTATTCTTATTTCCTCTGGAAAAGTTCACTATCCTGTCATTCTGTTGTAATAAAATAATCTTAGCCTTCTGGGATCTTATTTCCTTTCTCTGCTTAACCCCAGGATATTTGTAAAGTCTCAAAAAGCTCTGAATCAGAAGTTTCCTAATACAAACTGGGGCGTGTATTCGTGTATTTAAGTCTCTTATTTAAAAAAAAAAAAAAAAAAAAGTTGGTTTGGGGTTGTTTTTTTTGTTTTTTTTTTTTCTTTTTGCAATAACACATTTGAACATACAGCCCTCATTCCAGCCATAGCAACCCAGCCCAAACTGAATGGAAGACTCACCATCAGCCTGAACAGAGATGATCCGAAGTAAGAAGAAGAAGGCAGATCCCACGCCCTGGAGAAAGGTGAGAGAGAATCTCTGAGAGCCTGGAGCCATTGCCCTGCTTCCAAAGCCCTCAGCTGCGGGATGTTGGCTGCCGAGGCTTTTTCTCTCTCCTCCTCTGCACTTTCGTAGCCGGGTCTGCAGTGATGATTTCAAGGAGCACTTTCCCTCAGCAGGATCCTGCGTCTTGGGTTTGCACTGAAGGCGGGAGGGGTGGAAAAAGAAAGAGGGAGGGAGAGAGGAATCTTTGGCTTGGCTGGTGTGAAGGGGAGGGGAAGGTGGGGGGGAGATGTCCAGCCAGCTGGGGTTGGGGAGAGGCTTTATCCAGCCCGGTCTGCGGGGCAGCGCACACAGAGAAGCGGTGTGAAAAGTCACATTATCCTGCCGGTAAATACCTAATGGATCACCGTGGGGGAAATGCAAAAGCCAGGAGGGAGAGAGAAGGGGGGAAAGGACAAGCGGCAGCAGCGGCAATCCCTGTGTGAGAGGAGAAGGGCAGCTCCATAGCTGGTGCTGGTTCCCGGTGAGTTTGTGGGCTCAGCTGTGCAGCTCCAGAGGGATGGGTGCAGGCGTGGGGAGACTTTTCCTCTCCTCAACAAAAAATCAGCCAGCAGTGCCTTGCTGAGGTCAGTGGCTGCTGCAGCGAGAGGGATGGTGCTCAGGTGAGGGCTGGGGAGAAGTGACAAAGGCATGGGACCCTGGTGACCAAGCCTC
This sequence comes from Geospiza fortis, assembly GCF_000277835.1. Taxonomy (NCBI): domain Eukaryota; kingdom Metazoa; phylum Chordata; class Aves; order Passeriformes; family Thraupidae; genus Geospiza; species Geospiza fortis. Next base: position 2,087,811 of record NW_005054364.1, read on the forward strand.
CCTGAAGAGCAGCACTGGGATGGATTAATCCTGTTATTTCAGATTCCAGCTTTGGGACGGCCACGAGGAACGGCAGGTTGAAGCTGGGGTCCATCAGCTGGTCTCTGTCAGCACTCCTGCTCCAGATAAATGGTCTTGGCCAGGTTTGAACACCCTGAAAGCAGCTGTTGAAGGGAGTTTCCAGTTCCCACTGCCACTTACAGAACTGACATCTGTCCCTCATTCTCATTCGTCTTATATTTGTCCCAACACAAGTCAAAAGAAACCCCCACAATGAGAGGAAACATACTAGTGGTGATGCCAGGATTTATTTAGCTAAATATATAAACGGAATAGTTTTGTGTTGCTGTTGGAACTCAGCAGGGCTCAGAAATGTTGTTTTCATATTCCCATCCTATTTTGCTTTTATTTCAGCTTCTTAAAATTTTTTCCCTTAGAAATTTGAAGCTGGGCAGAAATGTTCAGTCTGGCAAGAAACTATGAGCTACCAGAAGCAGAAATAAGGAGGTGACCCTTCTCACTGCCAGAAGCCCTGGTGTCCTGCTAGGCAAGGTATAGGCAGCTATAGGCATGGTCTGAGAATGATGAATTTGTGCAGTGTTGGTTTTGGTCTCACAAAAATGACTCAAGCTCAGGAAATCCTGTATGAGAAATTCAAGGAAGAAAGTAACACCATAGCAGTAGAAGTTTTTAAAACACCTACATTTGATGAATTTGGGAAGATGATGCTCTGATCCTGTTGACTTTAAAAGAATTGTAGCCTTCTTCCTCTCATGTATACCCATAGTTGGCCTATGAATCTACAGGCTGAAAACTTGCAGATAGGTTTTAGGTAGCTTTGAATTTTCTGTTTATCCAGAGAATAGGAAGGGCAGAGGATTTGGTGTTGTTTTTTTTTTTCTTTTGCATTACCTTGCCGTCCTAATTCATAAGGATTGCCCCCAAATGTAGAAGGATGGGAAGTTTCTTTCTCACTTCATCCTTAACCTAGGATGGTTGTCATGACACAACTACAAAAGTGCATTTCATGTCAACAGAAACTCCATGCTCTGTGTAACAGGAATAAACATACAACATAACAGAGAGGGAAACAGAAAATTGTAACATGCATTGAATTCATGTTTCTTTTACTAGCAATGGAGTTAATGGCATAAAATGCATTTTTAACCCTCTCTGATACACCAATTGTTCTGTCCCTGTTTTAAGAAGAGGTGGACACTTTTAGAGAGACAGCAAAGAGATTCCATGAAACTGAGTAAGTAATTACAGCAAGACTCGCAGACGTTAACAGAGACCTACCATGACTGCAGCAATAGCTCCTGGTTTCCCTGACACTTGTCATAGGGATGATGGCTTTGTTGGCCCTTTGCTGTCCTCATGAGTTTGGCCAAAGCACGTGGAGGAAAGGGCAGTAGCTTCAGGATTTCCATCTAAAATTCCTAAGGTCTGTTGGGTTAGTTTTGCTATCATTGGCTCATTTCCTTGTGTTGATATAAGTAAAGGCATGTTGCCACTCTGGCTTCTGTCTTGGAAAATCTCAGCTTGTATTCTTGAGTAGAACATCTTATTGATTTTAAAGAATTACCACAAGACCACAAGATCTGTTCCTTTTTGAAGGCATGAACAGTTTATAGAATGACCTGGCTTCTTCCTGTCGTCCCATCTCAACTGTAAAGGAAGTCTGTAAGTGTGGAAAGGTAAGGATATTTACCAGTTATGAATTCCTGGAAGGTAAGTATTTCACTGCCAAAGAGTTGTCCTTCCAGTCTTAGATTCCAGCAAAAATTCCTGGTCTTAGTGTATTTTGGAAGATTTTTATAGAGCTCAGCAGAGTAGGTTTTATACTTAGAAGATATGCATGGTTTTGCATTGAAATCAACATTAATTGAGGAAAAAAATCCTGCTTTTAGAATCAAATCCTTCTTGGAGCCAAAATCTCAAAATGAGATCTGAAAGTTAAGATGCTTAGAAACAGATATAACCCTTTGCTCAGAACCTCTGGCATTCATGGCACTATAGCAACACATCAGTCAGACTATTCCGTGTATAAAATACAGTGTATTATGACAGATTACAAAAGATTAATTGTGCCTGCAGCTTTACACCACTGATAGTTCGTGCCTGCCTTGGGAGCAGTGAAGGTGCCAATGGGGATATTTTATAAAACAGAGTTTCATTGTGTGCAAACTTTTATGCAGTGAGTAAGACGCAGGAAGGCGCTGGGTTATAAAGTATGTACATGCACGTATGAATGCACACATACAAGACACTTGTGTGCTGTGAAGCACACAATAAATGTTTGGACATCTACAACCTGAGCAGCATCTGAGCACATTTACATCTGGAATATGTCATTCAAGTTAGAGTGGATTGTTAAGACTAAATAAAACACCTAAAATAAGGGAAAGTGAATAAAGACACATTTGCAAACAGCAACACAAATATTTACATTATATATTATTGTATTTGGTCTTTTCATATCTACTATAGGAATATTTACTCTCTGGCACTGAAAATTTATATACTGTAAACAGTGCTCCAATTCTGCAAATTCTAACACATGATCTTGAGCCTCTTCAAGATAAGGACTAGAGTCCTAAAGTCTTGAGGAAGTAGACACTCCGAAATATTTGCTGTCTCAAGCCAAGCTGGGCAGATGTTGGGAGATTTGTTAAAGTGCTGCAGCTGGCCAAGAAACTGGTCTTTGAAGGAAGAATGCTGGAAAGTCACAGGAATGGTCACTTTTCACATCAGAATAAAGCACAATGGAAATAAAGTTTCTATTCAGAAAAAGATACCTCTCTCTTCCATCACTAAAGCATGAGATTCTGTTTAAATTGATTCTCTGCATAATGCAATAGCTTCAATAGATGTTGACAGTCTGCACAGTTTAGCTTGAAGAACTGAATTTAAATGGGATATAGGCTTCAGGTTTACTTAGCATCTTAAATTTTCACTGCTTTCTTTTTAGGAAAGAGATCCAGAAAGAGAGCAAGGTGTCAACTAAATTGCTCTAATGATTACTTACAGTAACCAGCATGATTACTAGAATTTATAATACATTCTGGAAGTTCTGAAGTCCTGTCTTGAGCTGAAGTTGAAAGGAGCTAAATGCACCAATAACTGAGGCATACAGTTTTCTCAGCGCCCTACACTCAGCTGCAGCATCTACACAGAATTATGGCACTAGAGGGTAACTCTATAACTATTTGCAGTGATACCATGCCCAGGTATGAGTTCCCAGCTTTCAGATACAAGTTGATCCATATATAAATGCAACCAAATAACTGCTTTCCTATGGGCCAGACATGTTGACAATGGCTCTCTGAGGATTTGGGTTCTGCAAAACCCAACTCATCAACTCATAAACCTGCAAAGCCTCTCCAGACTCTCTCTCTTCACATATAAACAGAGATAACCAACTTTACACACCATTCTGATATGCTCTTAGTGAATCAACATAAGTTCTTTATAGATACTTCCATAGTATCATATCATTGTAATGGGGGAAGTGTATGCCTTGTGCCCCTGCTAGAAAAAGGACACAAAGAATTATGACTTGGCTTCCCAAGGACCACGTAAAGGGATCTGAAATATCTAACAGATTATTTAGCATTTACATACAAGCACTGCAATGGCATCTCCTAAAGGATGTGGAGTCTGTGTGACTGAAAGGCAGGCAGGGAACCTTGGTAGTACTGTACACCTATTGTTTCCATGGATAGTACACCTACTGTATACTGGGATCCAAAATTATTCTGCAGCTGGATCCAAGCTTCTAACCCCCAAAAGCTAACTGGAAATGTGAGAGAAAAAAGTGGGAGAGAAAGATTTCTTTGTTTATAAAATGTGAATTATTAGGCAATGGCAACACAGACAAACATTTTTCAGTGTCTGGCAGTCTGCAACAGTCTACTAGCTGCAGAGAACCTTTTATTTTGTTTATACAGAGTGTTTACACCTAATTAAATGAAAAAGTAGAAATGTGCAGAACTACCTGAAAGTAATTCAGGGAGCTGACAGAAAAGGAGAAAATTTTTTAAAAAAGGAAAAGACATATTTCCCCCACTTTGTGGGTGGTGGATTGAACACAGGGATCTGTGTCATGGAGCTGCTGACACT
>NW_005054364.1:2091942-2104419 GCF_000277835.1 Geospiza fortis
ATGTGACAGGCCATGACCCTCATATAAATCATTGCCATGTAAACTGTAAAAATCACACTTCATTTCTTGGAGACCAAGCAGTCTCAAGAAAAGAATGAAGATGTCTGGTCATAAAACAGCAGCTGCAATATTAGTGATATACAAAATTAATTCAATTATTTTTTCTGACAAACAGAGGTAAACCAAAGTTTTGGCTGCTCTTGGTTGGCGTTATTTGGCTGGGGGAGTGTGGTAACATTTACTTTCTTCTTTTTTTAAGGCCTTGCATCAGTTTAAAGGGTGAAAATTATGTAGCAGTGTAGAAAATTATGTTGTTTTACCCAAATGGTTTATCTTTGTTCTCTGTGGACATCTGTAAAAGTCTACGTGGATAAGAATCTAACACCTTGCCTAGATTTCTATGTTGAGACTGCAGACAAAACACTCCCATTTCACTATTTCATCCAGTTTCTCACACTCTCCAAACTTCACCAGCCATGACCTGCAGTTAGATGAGAGAGAGCAACTAAATTCAAGGCTGCCTTAATCTATCAGTCTATAGCTGCTGAATGCCCCACACTGTGGATATATGTCATGGCAGGAGCAAGTGTGGAATGTGGCTCATCTTCTCACAGTCCCAGGGCAACAACCAGATAAAGACAGTCCCTTCCTGAGCTCTCACTGATGCTGTGAGTCTCCTCCAGAGCAGGCTGCCCACACCAGCACCTGTACCTGCATCAGCAGGTGCTGTGCTGCATCCCTGCACACACAGGGCCAACAGGGACCAACACACGAGAGCTGACCTTCAGTATTTATCACAAAAGCTCACACTGTCTCCATCCACTCCCACTTTAACGGCCTCCAACCACCTGGGAGTTGCACTGCATGGAGACCCAGGAATACTACAGGGCCAGTGGCAGGAGGACTTTGGCCCCAGCAAAGCTGCCACCTCCCTGGCACACAGCTTATAGCATGGAGGTTCCTTCCCCTTGCAGAATTGTGCTCCAGCACCTCTGCTTTGGTTTTCAAAGGGACGCCTCCAGTCCTTCCGTTTGCCAACAGATCCCTGCAAATATGGAAGAAGGAGGAGTCCCTCAGAGCTGCAAATGCTTCCAATCAGCTGTGGGGAATACACAAGGCCATGGTTATAGTGTTTGTCGTGCTTCCAGCATAGGAATTAATTTGTCATTTATTTTACCAGTCACCTCATATTTTGACTTTCGTGTCTCAGCTTCCTTCTCCAGCTATTTCCTAGGAGTTCATTTAACTGCGGTCTAAGGAATGTTCCCTAGACCTTAAGGCACCCTAGTTTCTCGTCAGGTGTTAGCTCTGCCCTCTAGTGCTGTGCCTATCACAGGGTGGTGTGTCACAGAGCCATGGCTGGTGTTCAAACCTGACTGGTCAAACACCAAACTGCCAAAAACTTACAAGCTGACTAAACTGACTTGACATTTTTTGTGCCTCCTGGGAGTGGCTCACCAGTCTATTTCTAATCATTTAAACAGCAAACCTCTTAAACACAGCCTGCCTAAACCCCAGCATTTTACGGCACCAACCGGTTCAACTAAAATCTATTTATTGCACATTTAAGTGGCTCAACCTGTGGCTCTGATCCACCCCACAGGTTCTTGGCTGCTGGGGGTGTGACCAAGTGCTCTGTTGAGCAAAGGCAACTGAGAAAGTTCTTCACCTCAATGCCCCGAATTAAAGGTCCCAGTGAAAGAAACAGTTGAGCCAAAGGGAGTACAGGGCTCTGCTGAAGCAGAAGGTTTTTATGGCAGACTGTCACAGTAACCAGCCATAGTACAGTCAGGAAATATAAGTGAGTTTTGGCCTGGATGCTTTGCAGTTTGCAAACCTTATGCAAGAACTTGTGACAGTGTTTTGCACTAAGCCAATAGTATTCTTAAGTAGAGTTTTATGCAGACTCTAAAGTGTTGTGTTTTGCTAATTCCACTTGGGGAAAATGACATTGCTCAAACGTGCTGTAGCAGTTAGGATAAAGATGTCATGTTTCCTAACTCTGCAGAACTGAGTACAGGGAGTTGAAAGCAAGGCTGTTGATATCAATATTTGAAATGCCTTCCCTCCTTGCACAAGCCAAGCATGCCATTACTAAGGTCACTATAATTTTTGGTAAGACAATAAAGAATAGGAAAATGGGAAATGCTGAAGAAGATTCGAGTCTTTCTTGCCATAGCTGCTCATTTGTACTTGGGAAGAAAATAACCTTCCACAGTCCCCATCTTCCCTTTTTCCACACAGCATGCTTTCAGGTCAGATTTCTTTCACACCTCCCCGTGATCTTTCCAATATGAACAGGTATTTGAGAAGCATGGAAATGAGCATAAGGCTTCTGAGTGATATGTAAAGATCATTGGAAGAATTAGTATAACAGAGAGTAGATTAGAAAAGCTCATGCAGATGCAGAGGTTTCCAAACCACTGTGGAAGTTTGGAGGATTGAAGCATGGAGAAGAGGATAGAAGGAAAATTATCAAGCTCTTTTGCTCATAGGCTAGGGAAGCCGAATTTCTGTTTTCTCAATTCCCCCACCTCCATCTTTTCAGAAAATTTGTTTATCAGATTCCTCTCAATCTCTTCTCCTGCATCTTTTTTGCATCTTTCCTCCAACATTTCAGCTTCTGAGTCTCATGGTGACACTCAGCTCTTCTGGTGGGATGTGTGGGCATGGGGGCGTGTCAAACATCCAAGCAACTTATATCAGCAGACCTACCTGCCATCAGTTTTACAATAGTTAGGGTTCACTTTGGGAGCATCACTTTGCATCTCCTCCCTTTCAAAGCACCCTTTAGTTTGTGTCAGGAAAATGGATACACAACATTCAAACCACATTCACACTACCTGCCAAATACCATCCAAAACACCTGAAGTACGCTACACTTCCATCCTTGCAGTAAGTCCCATCATGAGGAGCTGACTAACAATTGAACAGCTGTTAAGGCAAACCCCACAACCCCCTAATGGTGGTGGGGGTTGGGCAATAACATAATTTGTGTACCAAAATATGGTCTTAAAAGTCTATGAGTTACTGTGCACCCCTGGAACTGGTCAGCTCTTGCAAATGGGTTTGAGTCGAATAATGTAAGGAACTGTAATTGGTGTGCCCACAAATGCCTGGCTACTAACATTGCAACCATTGATTTTTACTACCCACTAGAAAAATAGTAGTGGATTATTATAAGCTAAAAAAACCCCATGAAAATATAAATACGTTGTTACATTAAATTTAAATGGACATGAAAACATGCTCTTTTAGCAGTGGAAGTAGCCAGGATATTTTTGATATTAAAATATTTATTTAGAAAAAAAAAAAGACCTATTATCTCTTATTTGGTTAAAAAAAAAGGACAAAAATCAACACTGTGTGTCCTCAAATAATTGATCATTTAAACTCCATAAGTAGAAGGAAATTTGAAATAACTCTGTATTCCTAGGCCAGTTCAAGGGTTGAATATTCCTATTGAGAAGATGAGCAAATTTTTTATAACATAATAACCATATATTTCATTGGCAAACAAAACTGAGCTCTGCCCTGAAGTTTGGAACATCTGCAATTTGTAATTGTACAAAGAAGCTGGGAGAAGGGAATCAAAACAGAAGCTTTTTGTGTGTACGTGCATGCATGCACGCACACCCACACGTGCGGGTGGGTGTACTCTTGTGGGTGTAGGAGAAGGAGGGAGGGAGGGAGGGAGCGAGGGAGGGAGAGAAAAAAGAGAAATATTTTCCTTGGTTCTTTATTTTTGCAGCTCCGCACCTGGCAATAGGTGATTTCCAGGCATGGATCTAATGGTGGAGACTTCATCAAATGCTGATAATGCCTAAATTACATATGTGGCTAAGGCTTCCCACTCTGAGAACTTTCGTATTTTTCCTGTGTGCCTCATGAGCATGTGAGGTTTCGCTAAATGTATGAAAAAGATGCTCTAAAGGATCAAATTAAGTTAGATTTATAGTTCAATATTCACAAAAGAAAAAAAGTCTATGGGATTGAAAGGTTAAATAGCAAGCTATTTAATAAATATTTTTTTAATTGATAAATAAACTAGCATTTAATTATACAATAAATACGATCTAATTTCAGTAGCTGAGGTATTGCTCACCAAGTTACTTTACTAAAAGTCAATTTTAAATCAGCAATGAATTATTGACCAACACATAACGCCTGAAATAAGTCCTGTCTCAAAGTTGTTTGGTCTTTAGTCATAGCATATTTACCAGTCCATCTTTTCTTTTTATTTGCCTCATCTTTTTTGGTCCCTTTGAGTCTAATTGTTGCCTTTGCAGAGCACAACCAGTACTTACTACTAAGCCAAGCAATCTTAAGGGAGGAGAGATGAGACAGAGCTTTTCATGTGGAGGCCAAGTGCAAATATTCCATGCCTTTGTGTGCAACAGAGGGAAGTTAATGAATATTCAAGTTTTTTCTTTGTTTCGAACTTTTACTGGTCAGAGTTATATCACAATAGCCATCTTAGCTTTTTATCCAAGTCACAGAATCAGTGCTTCTCTGGTTATATATTCATCACTCAGTGAGAACACCTCCTTCCAGGTAGATTGTATACAAGGAACTTTATTCTAATTTTGCCTTTGCATTTGAAATCTGGGATGGGGAGGGAGGGGGAAAGTCCTGACATTTACCAAGATTAAATATGGCTCACCAACTACAACAAAGCTAAATCCAACCTCCCTAACTAGATACCATGTTAATTACTCTTCATTCCATAGGGATACAGGATACATGGAGTAGCTAAGCAGGTACTAAATGTGACACACATATTTCACAAGCTCTAAGAGTAGATGGTTGCAAAGAGAACATGTTATGGCTCATGTTACAGAAATCTTGCAAGCTCACTGACATATTTAAAAGAAGATGGGAGGCAGTACAATGTACATTAAATAGGACACTGATTTTTGGGCCAGAAAGAGAAACATAAAAGAGTTAGAGCAATGGAAAGACAATTCAACACCATATGAAAGGGGTAAGAATGCTACGGGAGACACAGTAGCAAAAACATACAGAAGAGTAAAAGGGGGACCTTCTTCTAAAATAGAGGAGAAGCTTTTCATTTGAAGAAATATCCAGACTTCTGCGTTTTGCTGAATTGTTCCTTCAAATCTTCTGCAAGTCATGTATCACATATACTAAGGCTATCAAAATCAGACTGTGACAGCCCTCGCCAGAGTTACCTGCTAAAGAAAGCAAATTTTGTAGATTTAATTTCAGACCTAAGAATTTTAAGACTGTCCCACCAACCGAACTCTCTAAAGATCTCTGAATTTCAAGTTAACTTGGCCCTGTAGAAGGCACATAAATGCAGAACTACACAACTGTGCAGAATTTAGAAGTTTGAAAATACCTGGTCTCCAAAGGTCCACCTGCTGCTGCCCTTTTGCTTTGGCAGCACTAATTCCTAGTTAAATATTGGCACAACTTGAAATAATTAATTACAGATACATAGCTATTTATAGCCCTAATAGATTCCAGAGCTCCAAAGCTGCTGTCATACTAAAGGACAGGTATAGGCAGAATTATCTTTGCTCTTTCTTAGCTCTGCTTTCTCCTCCTAAATCTTTCCCATGGTGAATATTTCCATCTTCCTGCATCATCTTGGTTTCCACCCTTGCCCTCCCTTCTCTTTTTTATTTTGTTAAGCTGCTGCCTCTCCTTTCCTAGCTCTCTGTTCTCATCTTTTTATTCATACTAACTTGTCCACTTTCTTCTTCTTCTGTCCTGCCCTAGACTACAGCAAACAAAACAAAACATGAGGTGAACAAGATGAATGGTTTTACCTGCAGTAAGTTTATTGCACATCTTATGCTATTTGGTACATTAAACCTTAGCATAGGGCTAGGGCTGGACTTGAGAAATAGTAATTTTTATTTGGAAAAGAGAAAGCAGCTTCTAGCACACATGGTTTCTGAGAAAACATTATCTGAGCATACCCTGAAGGCTAAGAAACCAAAGGCAAATAAAAGGAACCTCAAATTGATTATTTTTAAGCCAGAAGGCAAATAAAAAGTAACTCCAAATTGATTATTTTTAAGCCACCCTCATCACGTATGATTTTGGAACACTTAGGGCTGGCAACAGTGCAGCACAGATCAAGCAGAGGATTTGCCAAAAACCAATCTGAGCTTTCTCCATACATTTGCTTCCTCTTCTGCTCTTACCTTAAATCTCAGTGCAGGACTGACTGTTAAAATCTGTTGTCTGCAAAACAACAGTGTGTACACTGAAAATCTGTAAAAACAAGAAGTGGTGATTGAAATAAGGAATAGAGGAATTTTGTGACTGTCGTGCTTCCTCCTTTCTCAATTCCCAAGTGTGGATGGGCTCTGAGTCTGGCTCTGAAAACAATTTACTCTTCTGCCTCATTTCTGTGGCTGGTCCCCCAGGCCACCTGTCATCTTGTGATCACAAAGACCAAATAATGACAAAAAAGAGTGGCAGTGTGACAACACTGGCAAGTGGTGAGCATGATTTGTGCTCTGGATCAAAAAGGGAACATGCTAAGCCACAGCATCATCTATCTTCCCCTTGGATGTGAGTGGTATTGCTTAGCTTTGTTTTTAACAGCCTCAAAGATGTCTCAGTAACAGCTTAGCTTACATAAAAGACTTCTCCAGACTTGACAAGATCTTTGTGATGGGTGTTTAACTCTCATCAACCTTAGTATTTCCTATTTTGTTTTATTATGAGAGGGAGCAGAAAAATTACAAGCCTGTGATGATGTTCCCAGATCTCAGTTGTTTTCCTTCTGTTTGTGTAGACAAGGTGTCTGGCACCCTGGTCATACTGAAAATATCCCATGACAAGTGCCTCTCTGTGCAGCTTCTATCTTATTTTTAAGTCCCTTCCAGGCATGAATTTATCTCTTCCACTCTGAGCTGATCTAAAGCTCAGAAATCAGAAACTGTGGAATCTATAAAGGAAATAGCACACAAAGAAGAAAAAACAGCTATTTACAATGATAGTGACTGGGGTTTTTCTAAGAAATTCTTATTTTGTGCATTCCTCTGCCCACAGTGTTTCGGTTTCTGCGGTGGCCAGTTTGGTGGATCTGAATTGGAATGACATGCAGCACCATCAGGGCAGAAGCAAATGCAGAAAGCTTGGCAGTGCTGCTGCTGGCTGCCTGCTGGGGTCGAGCATATGGAGGCTAATGGGCGAGCTAGGGCAGGGCTGCTGAGAGAGAGCCATGGAAGGGGATCAGCAATTCCTGTCCAAGCAGGAGCGAGCAGGGGGGTTTGTGGGTGCACTGCAGAGCTGTGTGCCTGCCATGACTGCATACATGGTGTGAGGAAGACAGATGTCTCCAAGCAATGCTAGTGATAGCAATGCTATCACAAATTCAGGTTCACCTTTCCTGAAGTGCACCAAGTTGTTTCTGCATGTTAATGTCACCCTGTTCCTCTCCTCTGTGCAGACACACCTGTCTCCTTCCTAAACATTCTTGCCATTTCTATGTTTTCATGCTACTGAGTAAATGGGAATAAAAATGGCTCTAAACTTACCCTGTTCCTTTCCTGAGCTGCACAGGAAGATAAGGTGCTTAAAATCTGCAGTAATATCCAAGGCTGAATGGTGCATTTAAACGCTGGCAGAAAGTGGCCTTTGAAGCAGCACCTTTTTGAGAGTCAAAGGGTCTCAGAGATAGAGCCAAGCTGTTAGAAAAATTCCTGACTGTAACACTCATTTGTCCAGTTCATAAATCTGCCTCCCTAGTCTTCAAAGTGCCAAAAGTTATCTAGCCAGACATCCAGCTTTTATAAGACAGTCTAACAAGCTGTCTGGCTCAATTAGTTGAACTCTGATGGTGCTCCAGATTTTCAGTCAGCAAACCACTTTGTAAGGAAAAGATCTGCTTGCAGACCCAGTTCCCTTCCAGTGCTGGTAGCTTAACCTACAATGTTACAGTTCTTAAATGTTTTTTTCAATGAACCACAAAAAAAAAAAAAAAAAAAAAAGCTCAGCAGTCCATCCATACACCACAGTTTCAGTTCCTCAGTTCCTCAGCCCCTTTTTTCTTGGCCTTCTTCACTGTAAATGGTGGAAGCAATATTTTCTATGGTCTGGTTGTGCAGAACGTATTGTGAAAAAAATAAAAAGCTACATGCTTGGTTATGACTGAGAAATTCTGAGTACAAAAGTACTATTTGGGGTTTCTTCAGCCTGAGCTCACTCTGTTGTTGGATAATCCTGTAACAGACTGTTCCATACAACCACAGATGTAAACGGCCCCACAGAAGCTGGACTCTATTACCAGGTTAGGCCGTATAGCCAAGTTATATCTAATTTCTGTTTCCATTACAGCTTCTAGTACACAGCTGATATGGCTCAGTTAAACAGAAGCAGTCCTTACCAAAGCACAGTTAGGACTTTTGATCAATAAAGAGTAAAATAACTACTAGAATTACAGACTTGATGTGATGCCTCTTTCTAAAAAATGACACAATTAAAGTAACTTTTTTTACTAGATACCAAATTAACCTAATCTTTCAAGTTTTATCTTTGTCAGTCAGCATATATACTGAGAGATTCCCTTTCTCTCCAGGCAGAAAAGGGGGAGAGATGCTTTTACCTTCCTGTGTTTCTACTGTTCACCACTAATGATTTTGGGAACCTTCCCACCAGCAGCCCCAAGAACCCATCTGCTCTGGTGATCCTTCACTAGTGATGTAGGCATAAGTAAGGCAGCCACAGAGGCAAAACTTTGGGGTACAAAATCCAACTAGAAACCTGAAAAGCTGGAGTTTCATAATGAATTGTTTCCCATCATTTCATGCACAGTTTCCTTTTTTTTTTAATGTAGGCCATGCAAAACTTATTCAAATATGTTCTATTCTCTGACTGAAAGTTGACAGTGACAAAATTCTCAGTCATACAAAGCACAAAGAAAAAACGTAAGTACCCAGTAGGAATGCAGTGTTATTAGGGCACTTATGTGTTCAAGATTTACTACATTTTAGCAAGCAAATTCAGCAAAACCATGCGGATTAATTTTTGTCTGTGTTTAGTTTTTGGATTTTGAACAACCTTTAGCAATACAAAGTGAATTCAAATAAGATGCAACTTCTGTATAGTATGTCATTAACTTAATTCTGTACAAAGTTTTCAAATAAAGGCTAAAAGTATATGACAACAATTTATCATCCCCTATGAAGAAAATATCAGAAAAGCTAAACTGGTTGCACGGACTTCAACACATTCTACAGCAGACCTTATTTTCATAAACTTCGCAAGTTAATATGCTATTTATATGAGAGATAATCAGCAGGATTATGTGGAAAGATGCTGGCACTGTAACACACACGGTAAAACAATTCTCAAAATACTTGTCATTATTTTCAATTATGTTTTTTATTTGATTGTTAGAAGCCAATCTTGTTGATCCAGCAATATACACTTGGCTTTGCAGCCACTGTTGCTGCTTAGTAATGTCTTGGGAAATCCTATGCCTTTGAAAGTCCGTGCAAATAATCTAAAAGGAGCCAACATTAACACTCAGGCTGAATTAGAAAATAGAAAAATACACGAAGAAAGTTGTTTAAGGACAAAGTTGTCTCCAGCTAAAATTAAGCACTGATTCACAGTGACATTATGAAAACACTGAACTGTACATTAAAATTCCTAAACATCGCTGCTATTCACAACAGGCCAATGCAAACATTTGTTACTTCTCTGTCTGAGAGGGAATTTTTAAGTTAGGAAAATGATGTCAGTACAAAAGAATTCAAAACTAATTTTATCTGATTGGCAAGTGAGTTAAAGTACTGAGATACTAAATAAATATTTGACAGCACCATTCCATAGTATAATTTATTTCACATATGCAGTAAATTAAAAGGAAAGCTTTCCTAAACTGCAAGCAATTTCCAGGCAAACCACTAAGCAGGATGGTAGTGATCACTGCCATTGTGTCATGGCACAGCAACTTCCTACCCTCGCAAAGGTCACCAGAGTTTTGAGCAAATAATCAAAACCACAAGGCAGAGAATGGTAGAGTAGGTCCAGCTTTGTCACACTTGTGACAGGGAATTTAATTTTTGTACCACTGAGCATTTCTGCTTATGAGGATGAGGAAACAATGCTGAATGCCTGGCCTTGTACTTGTGTCAACAGGGCTATCGCTATGGATAAGGAGTTCAGAGTTTGCCTGGCAGTTGGCATTGCTGGGAAAATCCATTCCAGCACGATAGGCCTGTTGTTGAGATCCTATTTTAAATTTTTGATGTGTCTCAGTAAGGGAGAGCATGGAAATGTGTTATTCATGACCAGTTCTCATGGGCACACAATGGCACAGGGGAGACACAAGAGGTGTGCAAGAACAATTAGATGGGATGTACAAACAGACCCTGGACTCAGAAATACTTTCAGAGAGTATACCAAGATACAGTGTGGGCCATTTCTTGTTGTGTAGCGAAATGGAAGTTGCAGAGATGCTACATGTTTAGGTCCCTGCAGTTTTGGCAAGGTTGGTCTGTTCAGTGGTTCCTTCCAAAGTAGACTTTCTATGAAAAGTTTGGTGATCTGAGACACAAGCAAAGGAGAAAGAGTCTCATGTCATGACAAGGGCATAGAGCATTTGTAATACTGTAATTATGGAGAGAGATATTCAGCCTGGTTTAGACCTTGCTGAAACACTAGGGTCAAAGATAGAACTGAAATTCCCAGAAATTGAGAGGCTTTTATGCAAGAATTTTATTAAATCTCCTGTAGAGACAATAAATAGCTGCAAAGCTCAGTTTGTTTATATCCCAGAGGACTTACCAAAGGCAAGGTTTATAACTAATTATGAGGAAATATAGGTAACACTCAAAAAATGCAAGCCTTAGCTATATGTAATATATGGTTTGTAATATCATACGCTTTTAACATTGCTGTACGCCTTATGACAATGTTTTGGACACTAAAAGTAAAACAAAAAGTACTCAATTCTAATTTCACTTACAAAACAATCACCATAAAATCTGTGTTTTTTTGCCCTTTACAGAAAAAGAAGAGTTGTAGACATCTATTGTCAAAAAAACAAAAGAAGTGAAAAGCAAAAGAAATTCTGATTTACGTGGTGAGATTAAATTCAGAATGTCAATTTTCTCTTCTTTTTTTTAATAGTACATTTTATGGTTTTTACTTCATTTTCTCCCTTAGAGAAGCAAGGAATATCTACTGATTATCCTACAAATCATGAAACCTTAAGTAACATGTCTTTAAGACACTTGAACTATTAAAAGGAAAGTGAACACAGACAGCATTGAAGGTTGTACATTAATCTTCACTCTTGATATAACAATTTATATCATACATGAATATACATGCTCTCCTCTTCTTGACATACTTTCTGTCATGTACACAGGGTCCTTTTTCTAGAGAGTGCTAATACAGACACATGCATTTGTTGTGAAGCTTTCCTAATACAATGCTGGGTCTGTATGGCACTTTGGCATTGTTCTGGGTGAAAAGCATTACATGCACATAATCTGTGTCATTAAAAAAAACAATTTGGAGATTAGAAAGGATGAAAGCAAGAAAGAAATTTGTGGTTCTGAAAGAAAATAGAGGTGCTAGGAAGTCAACATTTTATCTTCCTAGACTTGCAGTGCAATATAATCTCCAGTCTGAAGCAGCTGTTCACTTTGTTTATCATTGTAAAATAAACTCTTTGTGTGCATGTAGGTTCTGCTGCACTTTGGAACTGACTACAAATCATGACTATGGAAACACCAACAACAAACCATTTTCTAACAATGAGCAGGAGGAGTCAGAAGGTTGACTCATAAGTCAGCACCTACTCAGTTACCTACTACTGATTTCCAAACTTCAGAGGTCTCAATATCTTTCATAATTTTTCCTGCTTTAAAACTTTCAGCCTAAATGTCCACGCACAGCTGCTGTACATACAATCTTATGGGCAAGTACACCTGTCCCCAAACTGGACACAGACAGGATACAACTGTTTGGTTTGAAAAAGTTGAAAGAGTTATTTGAATGACAGGTTTAGGTAATTTGATGTATAATTTGTAGCAGATGTTTGGACTGTCTGTATTGCTTCTAACTACAGGGAAAATAATAACTGTTAAATTTAATAGCATCTCTGAGAATATGAATGCATGGTATAAAGTTGTGGCATACCGAATGAGAGTAGTTTTAGTAACATTTTAATTAAACAGCTACTGTGAATGCCAAATCATGTGCTCTTAAATTGGTAAAATTCAAGGAAAGTACATTACAGCTATATCTACCTGTGAGCACACCTGGTGGGAGCTGAAGTATGATATATTCTAGTATCTGACTAGGCTAAGTGCTACATAAGAGCTGACTTATTCTTTGGTTACTATAAAATTGTTAGAAAACACCTTGGTTTTGACAGGAAATAACTTTAATAAAGGATATTGTCACCACGATACCTCACTGTTTTCAATGCAATATTACTGAGAAATACATTTTTGGTAGGTGAAAAATTTTACCATG
>NW_005054364.1:2104429-2113721 GCF_000277835.1 Geospiza fortis
TTCCTTCATTGTTCACTCCTGTCATGACCCCAGTGCAGTGCTGGGTAGTCCATCAAAATGCACTAGTTTCTCTTCTGGCCTTTTTCTGAGCACAGGCTTCACTTTCCGCTGATCCACATAGTGCCTAGAGAATTGGTTCCTTTTGAAATGAGGTTGGTTTACCACCCTGTGTTGTAAATGTCACTCTAAACAGTGCAAACACAAACACGTACGTTAGTTTGGCTTATCCGTGTCTTTCAGATCCTCTGTGTTATGCTCCAGTAAATTTTACCACAGAACATTTGCAATAGGCACATTCCACCCACCCAAAGCCTAATTCTCTACAAATATGCTTATACAAATGCCTTGCCTCTCAGTGTCATTTCCTAGTTCATTTCTGCAGCTTGGCCATTCTTGCTGCCAAGTGTCATTTTCATCTAGAAAGGGTAAAAAGGCAAGCAAAGAATAACAAATATGTCTGCAAAATTAAATTGATAAGGCAAATGGAACTGATGCTTGTTTGTTAGCAATCTCAGATTTGCAACAAGGGTATGAAATTAAGATTCTCAGATTTTGACCAGCTGAGGAAAATCAAATGTTGGGAGCAAAGGGGTTGATAAGAAAAATTAAGACAGTCAGTGCCTCACTCCTGCCTCACTGAACAAGGAACATTTCCGTCTCCATTCATTACAAAGGGAATACAGACACTGTGTTTGTAGAGCCAGCACATGAAACACATGTACTCTATGATGTCCATTACACAAAGGCTGAAGCTCATTTGGCAATATCTGCAGCCCTAGACTATCCTCACCTTTTCTGAGAAGAAACACTTTTTGATTCATCCATCTGCAGGACAGCTGGAACCTTCAGGCTCCAGGACCATGCCAACAAAAGAGGTAGGTGGAAGAGGTAAAGCCAGAATAAAGTAGCATCCTCTCCTCTGGTCACAGCTCTCTTGTCCTGGAGGGCAGCAAGGCAAAGCATCAGCCAGCAGCAAAGGCCAGCTGCATCATGGGCTATATTAACAGGAACACACCCAATAGTTTCAGAGAAGTCATTACCTCCCTCCATTCAGCACTCATTAGACCAGATCTGGAGTACTGCATAAAGTTTTCGATCCCCAGTACAAGATATATTGGAGTAAGCTCAGGGAAAAGCCACCAAAATGGTTAGAGAGAGTTGGAGTGCTTGTCCTGTGGGAAAAGGCCAAGGGACCACAGCTTGTTAAGCCTGGAGAATAGAAGAATTTGGACCTAACAGAAGACTGCAAATACCTCTTGGGAGGCTGTTGAGAAGATAGAGACAGGCTCTTCACACATGGTACAGGATGGAAGCACGAGACAACAGTTACAAGATAAAAAGCAGGCTTTTACCAGATATTAGGAAATCCTTTTTCTCTATTAGGGTAATCAGGGAGTGGAACGTATTACCTAGAAAGACTGTGTCATCTCCCTCATTGGAGGTTTTAAAGACCAAACTGGCTAAAGTCCCAAGCCACCTGCTCTGATCTTAGAGCCAATCCTACTCTGAGCAGCAAGTCAGACAGGATGACTGCCTGAGATCCCCTCCAAGCTGAATTACTCTGTGATTCTGTAATACTAAATCATTATGTGTGTGTTCAGAAAAACAGCTGCTGGAAAAGGACACTTTAGTTACCTCCTATGTGTTGATTTTACCCTGTCTGACATTGTGCACTCAGAAGAATGCTGGGCTGCACTCTGAAAAATTTCAAGGATAGTCCAAAACCATGTCTTTCTTCCCAATTAATAACCTCTATAGAGCTGACTCTTGGGAAATGTAGAGATTTCTGGTGTTTCCATTTGATTTTTTTTCTTCCAACACCCTATCTCCCAAATCCACACCTCAACCCTGTTCTGCTGCTGTAGTCTGTAAATGCCAGGAAAACAGCAGAAGGATGACCATGGATAATTCCAGTGCAACCACATAAAATCAGAGGGAAAACATCAGGAAGAAATAATAATGCAGCAGAATGTTATAAAATAAGTATTTCCAAGCCAAGTAATTTAATTGGTATGTAAAAAGCTTTTTTTCTTCCTTCCTTGCATAAGATGGCCTTTTTCACCGCCACTTTAGGATTGATACTTTTTCTCATAATAGAAGATTGCACCACACAAGGTCACACTATACATTATTGGTATTAATAGCTTAGCATCAAACTCACATTTTTAACAATGATAACTCTTTCTGCCTGAAATCTGCTATTGCTTCACCCCGCTGCCACCACTCCTCTGTAAAACATCTGGTTTTCATCCATCCTCACTCTCCTCCAAATTCTGACTCTTCTCCCCAAAGTTTCAGAGATCCCAAGTCTGCTCATTTTCTGGCTGCTTCCTGCCTTCCTTGTTAGCCAGACTGTGACTGGCAGGAAGTGGAAGCATGTAAGGTCGATCAGTCTGCTGCAGAAAACACATGCAACAGATGCAACAAATGCACCGGCTTTGTAATAATCCTATAGATGAACAACACAGGAGGTAAGGCATGCTCCTGCAAGTGACCTTAAATAACACATTAATTGGCATAAGAAAGGAGACATTGCAGTTGGATGTGAGACCTGGCACCTAACATCTGTGTTGTGTGCAGATGTCACTTACATTTTCTGTAGAGGCAGGCGATGTTCAGGCTCTACAAGGAACAACTCAGGGAACATCTGTTTGCCTCCTCCCATGGAGTCATGGGACATCACACCTATGTCAGATGGGACCAACAGCGATTATTGAAGGGATCAGGGTCCCTCCACGCACGAGGTAAATGCTTTTCTACCACTTAGCACTGGACGTAAAATGTTCATGAACTTCCAAGGAAATCCTAAACCATGTCAAACCTTGACCCCATGACATCTGTCATTTTTCCAATGGACTTAATGATATTGGGATCTTTCCTCCAGAGTGATTATTTGCTCCATTCTGTATCTCTGAAATGTTGTCTCTGTATGAGGTACACTGTGGCTGTTATTTGATGTAATTCTGGAAAATCTCTATTCCTGCAAAGCTCTTGTCCTTCAGAAAACTAAAACAGCATCACAAATTTTTGTTTTTCAAATAAAGTACGATCAAAAGAAAATAAAAGTGAATTGCAGAGTATGAATTCCTGAACTATCTTCATGAATGCCAGTATAATTAGAATGCAGATTAATTTAATTCTGTGACTGTTGAGGAAAGAAACGGATACATTTTGTATTTTTTTGGTGTGTCTTTATTTTTCTGGCAGTGAAGGGACACAAAAATATATTCTGTATAGATCCCTATATTTTCTAAATAACATATTCAA
This sequence comes from Geospiza fortis, assembly GCF_000277835.1. Classification (NCBI taxonomy): domain Eukaryota; kingdom Metazoa; phylum Chordata; class Aves; order Passeriformes; family Thraupidae; genus Geospiza; species Geospiza fortis. The sequence continues at coordinate 2,107,697 of NW_005054364.1, forward strand.
TATGAAGTAAGTGTGATTCATCCTTCATAATTTATTATTCTCTTCATGAATGTGCTTATTACAACAGATAGTTGCAGTGTTGCTGTCAGGATTTTGTCACCACCCCATTTCATGCAAACCAAACTGAAAGCTATTTTTATCTCTTATGTATCCAATATTTAAGAGATATCTCCTACATAAAAATGTAGAAATTATGGAAATTCTTTAGAAATATGGTCTTGGCCTTGATTTTGCATGTTCTTTGATATTATTGCACGCTTTTTTGGATACGTTACAAAATTTCCAATCAACCATTAGTAATAGGTTTAGCAGTTGTTTCAACCTCCCTCAAAACCCTTGTTCTCATTTTTATTCCACAGAAGGCAATTTAGGGATCCATCTGCAAACACTTGCTATCCAAAGCAGTGCTTGCTGCCATTGATAGTCCCTGAGAAATGAAAGTACAAGTACTTTACCTAGTAATGGGAGTCTGGAGGACTGGAGATGAGGTTGCAAATGTTCATTTAATTTTAGGAAGACATTCAGGCAGGCCATGTTTCACACTAGAAGTGTACACACCATGTTCAGTAATGCCTTCCTTCTAGTTCTAACCCTGCCTCTGCCCAGCTGTGTGACATTGAACAGGGGTCATACGAGGCCATGCTGCAGTTTATCTTGATTTAGAACAGAAACAAAAACTATTCCTGGGCATTTGGGAACAAAATGCTCCATCGGATAATTTGAGAACTAACAGTGCCAACGACAGAAGTACACTGAAATTTTCAGTGGAAATGTACCCTTCTGAAAATCCATTAAAAGAAAAAAAATTTAAAAATCTTACCCTATCTATTGTTTCTATATGGACACGTAAATGGGCATCCCATTTGTGACTCCCACTGTTTCTGTATACAGTGGTCCCACCCAGGGGTCCATTACCCTAAACACTGAACATCCTGACAGCATTAATATTTATGCTTCACTTAGTACATATATTTGTGTTTGCATCTTAAGGCATGTAATTCCAGGCTCCCTACACAGTCAATAGGGAGCACATGGATTCTTTACTTTTCACAGGTCATTATAATGACAATATGTTCTTCTAGCCTAAGCAGCTAATTTAGGTGCTTGCAACTCAGCTGCATCCAAAACTGTGCATTGAAGCAACTGAGTGCCAACAAAAGAAAAACCTCAGGCACGAAGTTCAAACTGGTAATTTGGGAAAGCATCATTACCAAAAGGAGCAATAACTATATAAATTAGGTATCTTTGCTATCTCTTCATCTGTGTTCTTTACTGTGCTCCAACCTTTTGCTGGTGAGCCAGATGAGAAGGTCCTCTCTGCATTTAAGTCTAATCCAAAGAGTCCAGGGTTTCACAATATTTGCTTTTCAAAGAACTAAGCACATTCTTAAAATTTAAGAAATCTCAAATAAGAAATATACGATAATGGAAATGCCAGAGGCATGAAATATCTCTTCTGTTAAAGCAACAGAATGTTTTCAAAGTTTAGAGAAAATAGATACCCTGCATATGCATTTGACCACAATAATTTTCATTCTTCATTTAAAATTCTAGTATTTTTCTTCTCCTTTGCTTTTATTCAATAAAACTCCATTCAGGTTTCTACCTCTCAAGACAAAACAGACGCAAGGATTTTTAGTTTAGGTGGCCAACACCTAAATACATTAAAAGGCTTTTATTTCACAGTTGCAAATTAACATTATTGGAAAATTCCAAGATATGATTTACAGCATAGAATGGGTTTATCAAACATAATTTTCAAACAGCTGAATTGTTGGAAGCTATGACACACAATCTAAATTCAAATGTTAGGTCTGCTAAATTATATGAATAAATTGAGTGTTACAAGCTGAGATTTCTTTTTTCTGGTACTTTTATACAAATGAATATACATACGTTCCCCCAAAATACAAAGCTCGAGAAAGAAAGCCTTTGTAAAGCATCTTTAAGAGTTCACATTTGTATCCTTTCGTGAGTGGCTTATAAATGTCTTTAAATTAAAAAGATTTAAAAAACCAAAAAGCACTGCAGCACAGTGTATAAACAAAGGGTTTTATTGTACTTTGCAAAGGGTATCCTATTCCATCACTGCTTCTGCCACCCTAATATATTCACATGACTGCAACAAATGGGAACTAATTCAAAGGAGTATTAAACAGTAAGTTTTATTGGCATTTCTTATGACACAGACAGAACATTAGGACATGCAATAAAATACCATTCTGCTTGTGAACCTAAGTTTTAATTTTATTTGCAACCACACAAATCTTACAACAGTGACTTTTTATACCTCTAATTTTACTTCATTTTTTAAAACATAGCTCCAAGCCAACCACGCTAGGCTACTGGGGAAACCATACATAGTCAAACTGCTACCAAATGTCTGTACCCTCTGTGCTGTTGACAGACGTATGCAACAGCAGCTAAACATATGTACTATGTCCTTCTCTGGAACCCAAGTTACCTTTCCAAACTTTTATCAGACTAGTTCTCCCAAAAAATATTTTCTAAGGGCAAATGTGATAGAAATTTCAACACCTCTCACTTAAACTGGAAATTAAGTTAAAAACACCCAAGCAGAGATCCTTCTGCACGGCAAATGAAAGTGTGCTCTGAAATGCAATTTAAATACACCATATTAGAAGTACATAGTGAGAAAATCTGGAGCCAGGTATGGGGGAACCTCTATAGCAGCCCTCTGGTTTTGTGCTTACTGAACTATATCAGTAGGTGAGGGTAACCAATCCCACAGACACTTACAGGACTGATGCCATGGCTTATCAAAGTCTCTCACACAGATGACAATTGTCAAACTTTGCCAACTTATTATTATTATTTGAGTGACTGTGGTAAAGTTTATGACTTTGGTTGAATTTTTGTACTTTTTTGCATGAAGTAATTCTCTGCTGCAAAGATTCACTGACACAAAACTGAGTCTAAAAACGCCACTTTGAATTTTTATAGAACAATGAGAACACAAAACAAGGACCACCCTTTGCCTATCAAAACTAGGAAAAACGGCTGCTATGGGAATGTCTTAAACACAAAGCTTTCACACATCATCTGTCTGTGCCTGAAAATACTGTCTGGCTGACATTCAGAAGGCTTCCTGTAAGTCCTGTAAGTAAGTGCAGGTTACTCATGACCTTGTCCAGTCACGTGCTGAAAATCTCCAACATTGGAGATACCACTGTCTGTGTGATCCCTGTTCTAGAGCACAGCCACTCTTATTGCCACAAACCTTCTTGTATCCAGTTGGAATTTCCCTTTCTGCAACGCATGACCATTATCTCTTAGTCTTTCACAGGACATTATTTTCAAGGACAGTCTGGCTTCATCTTCTTTATAACCCCCATTTTAGGTAATGGAAGCTTGCAATTAGATCCCTCATGGATTCTTGTCTAGATTAAATGAACACCAGGTCTCCCCTTGCTTGGCATAGTCTGCAGCCCCCAAAACCTGTAGTGCTCTTACACCTGATTCTGCCCCTTTTGTCAACACCTCTCTGATGATGAGGACCCAGACCTGCTCACAGCACTTCAGATGCAGCCTCATGGGTGTGGAATAGATGGATGCAACTTCTCTCAGCCTCCAAGCTACTCCCTTGCTAATGCAGTTTTTTAACGCAGAGCTCACTTCTGACTCATGCTCAGCTCATTGTCCACCAGAGATGGACAGAGCTGCGCCAGCCTGTGCTCTTGCAGAGGGGATACCTCATCACAGATGCAGGATTTGGCATTTGCCTTTGCTTAGTGTCCTGAGATTCCCATCAGCATTTGAGGTCACCATTTTTGCAGCTTGCAAAGGCCCCTCTGAATGGTTGCCCTGCCTGGCAGCAAGTGACACGCTCCTCATGATCCAGGGCTGAGGTGGCTGAGGATGCACCATGCCACTTTGTCAGAGTTGGGAGGAATGGATTAAATGCAGAAAACTGGCAAGGAGGACTGCAAATTGACCTTGCAGCTGGTAATAACTCTTGATGAGCCTGAGCGAACAGCAGCCAAGTGATCCTCTAGCATGGATTGAGTTTAACGGTGTCTGTGTCTCTGCTTGGGTACCTCTGCCCAGCTGCTGCATTGGAGATCTCCTAGATAGTGAGGTAATGGAAAGAAATTTACTCTTAACTTCAAAACTCTTATATAAACTACTTTCCAGCTATGAGATTGTAGTTGTCCCACCTGACGGACTTTTTCAGCTTGGAAGGGTTTTTTGATTAAAATTTTTTTTAATTTTCAGGTGATACCACAATATGGACAAAAGGAGTCCAAAAAATCAGTAGTGTGGTGCTATAACACCACTAGTTGGTCCAGACCCAAAAGGCTGGATTTCTGTCTCTCACATCCTAAATATATCCATAGGTGGCAAATGTATGGCTGTCTTTTCCTTCTTGTGGGATGAAACAAGAAACCTTTTCTCATATAGTCTTTTTTGTACATAAAATATTGATTCAAATCTATTCTGCAACAATTCGCCCCTTATGACAGTTTTCAATCAAATGAAAATTGATATTAGGCAATGGAGAGTCTGCTCACATATTTGCCTCCTGTCTTGCATCTCTTGCAAAAACACATCCAAATTTAGCTAATTATACTGAATTCCTCATCATCAAAGATGGTGGATGTTTTGTAATGCCCCTTCTTTTTGCAAAATAAGATCATTTTTTTCCTTCAGGTGGCTGCAACTGTAATTGATTCCAATTCCCTAGATTTCTTAATTTTTACTGTAGTGATAGAGAAATTTGACACTATCCTTAGAATACAGTCCAGACATTTGCCGTATGAAATAAAATTTTTTAAAAAAATGTATCATGGGGTAGTGATATTTTCCTTTTTCTAAATGTGAACCAATAGAATTTAGAAACTGCTACTCTGGGCCTTCTGCAATTCAGCTGAACATGTCTAAATTGTTTATATATAGTTCACATTTCTGAGGCTTTCTTCCCTACTATACAAACCAGATCAGCTGCATCAACCAGGTCATTCTCCAAAATCTGGAGAGTAGAAGACAGCAGATTCAAAGATGTGCCAACAAATGATATGTGCATGTACCAACTATTTCCATGTGGGTTCTGAGAAAGGACACTTTCATAAGAAACTATTTTTTACTGTTAATCAAACCAGAATGTTTCATTCCTTAAAGGAATGAATGCAGGCCGTTCCAAATAGCAAACTCCTGTTCCTCTGCAGTGACTGCTTATGATTCTTAGAAACCTGAAGGACTGAATCAACAGAAAACAATACTTACTGGGGCAATTTTTTCCTCACGATTTTTCCCAGCTCCTCACTTTTGCATGGGGTATTGTGACTGCAGAACAGATGTGACCCATAAGTGCGCTACTAACAATGTTGTGTTTGGCTTTGACAGAGGTTTTACGCAGAGAGTGTTTGCAGAAGCAAGCCGTGCTCTCACTGACAGCACGCATTGCCTGAAAACTCTTGGCTGGCTGACAGGCCGGCTTTTGTGGATTTTTCCGTAGCGATTTAGGATGTTATCGTCCCCCGGTCATCTACAGCCGTGGTTGCAAGTTGCAGCCCCCATGGCGGCGTCTCAGCCTGAACTTTTCATCACCCTCCACGACTACTGAGGGGAGGCTGTAGCCGGGTGGGAGCTGGCCTCTTCTACCTCCTTGCAGTGAGACGACCACATGTCATGGCCTGAAGCTGAGACCAGGGAGATTTAGACTAGATATTAGAATAAAAAATTCACTCTTAGTGTGGTCAGGCATTGGAATAGGCTGCACAGAGAGGTGGTGGAGTCCCCATCCCTGGAGGTGTCCAAGAGGTGTCTGGATCTGGCGCTGCGTGATGTGGTTTAGCGGTTCCAGTGGTAGCGCTGGGTTGATGGTTGGACCTGATGATTTTTAAGGTCTCTTCCAGCCTTGACAATTCCACGATTCTGTGTCTCCAGTGTGTCTCCAGGAGGTCACTGTGCCCAATAGAAATCCAGGCTGCAGACCGGAGGCGCAGGGCGCAGCCAGACCCGGCAGTGCTGGCAGCGTCCCGCAGAGTCCCGGGAGCGGGGGCAG
>NW_005054364.1:2114025-2120754 GCF_000277835.1 Geospiza fortis
GCTGGGCGTGCGGCCCGGCGCGAGGCTGTGCCCACCCGCGCTGTAGACGAAGGGAAAGGAGAGTGTCTGTCTGTCCCTCTGTCTGTCTGCCCTTCTGTCTGTCTGCGTGCCTGCCCGGAGCAGGTGGGGCCGCGCTGCCCCTCGCTGTAGCACATGCCTGCGTGTCTGTGGTGAGGTGTGACGGGCGCCTTGCCGCCTCCTCCTCCTCCTCCCGTGTAGCGCCGGAGCAGCCATGGCAGGGCTCTGCCTGGCGTGTGACGCGAGTCAGGTGTGTTGTCCGCCTGGATAACACAGGAGGGATGGTGTGGTTATATGGGTGTTTATATGGTGTGTTTATATGGGTGTGTAAGGCGGCCGGGGAATGATGAAGGTGTGTCGTCCCCCTTATAAAGTCGAGAGGAAAAGCCAGGGCGTGTGTCGGTGCGCAGGGCAGGGATGGGGTGTCACCGTGTGGATGCGCGGGATGCTGGGTTTGGGCGCTGTGCTGTATCCTTATGCATGTGCCGTGAGTCAGGGTGTGGCCTGGGATGCGTGCAGATAGCAGATACACAATGAGCGTAATGCTAGGGCTCTGTGTGTATCTGCTGCGATTTGGGCTTCGGGGATGGTGTGTTTGTGTTGTAGCAGAGATGTGACATTGTGTGCAGGGCCATGACATGGCACCGTATGTATGTAGCTGTGTCTGCCTGCTGCTGTCTGGTACGGACTTGTTCCTGTGTGTATGTATAGTGAATATTGGGTGTGGCATAATCTGTGGATATTTTTAAAGGCATGTATGCTATGGGTAGGGCAAGGATTATCCACAGTCCTGTACGTACGTAGCAGGTACAGGGTATGGTATTTGTGTGTGCAGAGCAGCAGTGGCTTGGGTGTGTGAGTGTGCGTGGCTGTGATGTTGTGAGGTGTGTGCACGGATGCATTTATTGCATTTATAATAGATTTGTGGAGTGAGTGTGGCGGGCACAAGGTTTGTTTCACCTGTATGTGGGGACGGCACGACACGGAGAGCATGTATGAGGAGGGTTGCAGCGGAGGAGGAAGAGTGGCTGTGGTTTGCTCTGTGGGGATGTGACACAGTTCGTGTGTGCCACGAGTGGCAGGGCAGAGATGCATCAGATGTTTGTGAAAAGAAGATGACAAGGCACGTAAGGGGGAGTGTGTAGGGACAGGCACAGCATGTTTGGAAAGATGATTGGTTTGAGCCCTGTTTTCAATTACAACTTAATTGTCTGATGCCTTACTGCCTCGCAGTGATAGTGACAATGATAGATACAGCAGGAAGGCACAGCTGCTGGCCTTTCCCACATGAGGAAGTACACAGTGTTTTAAGGCAGTCACTTCATGTGTATATTTGTGTGTGTGTAATGCTAGTAGGTTTTCTGGATCAGGTTCTGGGGAGGTGGAGGGAGCACACAGCCTCACAAAGGGAAGAACTGTATTCCCGTGGTGTTGCAACTTTTTGTCCTTTACATGAAGGCTTGTTCATGCACTCTCTCTTTCTTCCCCTGCACATTGCCTTCTGTTCCTTCCCAATTTTAGCCTGCATGTTCTGAACCCAAACAAAGCAACCTTGAAAACTATAATGTGAGGTGGAATAAAAATATGGATAGTCTGTGCATGGTTGCAGTATGCTTCTGTGTAGAATCAGTTTGGATTTGCTTTGCAAAGGTCTTAAGATGTATCTTGCTACAAGGAGGAGTAAACCTCCATGAATGAGGCTGTGGATGGCGTAGCATGGTGGGGTGATTGTGATGTGACTCAGTGACATGTTCTTCGTATTAATATTCCGTCAGAGGAGATGCAGTATCTTAAGTCAGTTCAAGAAAATGGATTTCTCCCATGTTCTATATTTAAGATAGATTACAGACTGAAAAACAACTAACCAAATGTTTGTAAACTGCACCAGGGGAGGCTCAGGTTGGACATATGGTAAAATTTCTTCACTGAAAGAGTTGCTAAGCATTGGAATGGGCTTCCCAGGGAGATGGCAGAGTCACCATCCATGGAGGTGTTCAGGAAACTACTGTGGTGCTTAGAGCTATGGTTTAATTGACCATATGAAGGTATTCAGACAGAGGCTGGACTCACTCTTGGAGATGTTTTTCATTCTTAATGATTCTATTATTCTATAAATAAATATTTTATATTCACCAAATTCCAGGCATGGAGATTTTCTTTGCTGTCCATTTCGACTTTCCCAATGAGATACCTTTAGCAGTCTAAACTCAGCAGACATAGAATCTGCAAAGCAGCATTGGTGCTGTAATTGCACAGTGGAAATCTCAGAAATTTAAGACTGCTCTGCAGTCTCTTATATTGGGTAGCTTCTTAGTTGTACTTGACAGCTGTTAAGCTGTTAACCACCATTTTTGGTATTATTTTAAAATTTTTCAAGTATTTTATTCAATGCATGCTTGTAATTAGAATTTTTCTGTCTTACAGGGTTAGTCCTATTCAAATTGTTCTTTCCTTCTTAATTCTTCATAGCTTCATAGAATTAATTTTGAGCAATTAACACCAGATCTTTTAGTACAGGGAATATCAATGTTCCTAGAAATCAGAAGGACTATTAGCTTACTGCTTGCTTATTTTACAACAGACTGGAATATTTGGTCATCCTAGTTAAAATGAGGGATAACATGGGGCTAGCAGATGTGGAAAGTTGCTAATAAAAGTCAGGTTTTCTGTGAAGCATGGGAACTATTTTTAGGTAGGTGTAGAAAAGTAGTACTAGTCTTGGCACTGGGACAATATTGATCTGAATTCCAGCAGAAGGCTACACATTGACAGTACTTCAGCTGTTTCATCATTTGGAAGTCAGAATAACTGCATTAATTTAATGTAAATTGTTATCAACTGGCAATTCTGGTAGTCTTTCTACTGAATTAGAAATGCACAGAAGTGGGATATGCTAAGTAGGACAAAACCAGATGAAATTGTGACACCAAGGCGTTCTCCCTCAAGCTAGTTTAGACAATAGCCACAACATCCACTTGCATTCTTTCTAATAATCTTTTTAGGAAGGTGATCCATATTCTCCATAGACTTCTGCTTTTCCTTTGTTTGTTTGTTTGTTTGTTTTAGGTTTTGGGTTTGTTTGGATTGGTTTGGCTTGTTTTAACCCCTCCATGTGTTTTAGGACAATGCAAGAACTGTTAAAATTTTTCATCATACTTGGTGTGAATGTGATGGAGCTTGAGTTAGCTGTTCCCCTGAGATTCTACAAAACAACTTTCCCACTTGAACTTCTAATGCAGAGTGGGACATTCTCATTCTTTGTAAAACTTCTGAAAAGGAAGGTTGTAAACACAGAGTAACTTCTATATGGTGAAAATCAGATTTGCATTCTTAAAAATGCAGAAAAATGTATACGTGGGGCATTAAAAGTGTATAGTGATGGACTTAAAATTCGCTACATACTGGTATCTTCTCTGTCAATTCCATTTTTTTCAGGATCAATAAATTACTTGCATGTCTCTCAAAGCTTAAACTAATTGTTCTTGAGACTGAAGAACAAATGGTTTGTAAAGATCAAACATTTTTCTCAGCCTAATTTTTCAAAAAAATGTGCTGTACTCTGAATGTCTGAAAATCTGAGTATATAGTGTGATTCTACAACACTGTGTGAAACCAAACGGAGTATTTTTGTGACAAAATTAATTCTAATGCAACTGTAGTCCCTGTGAATAATTTTCTGGTGGAAGCTGCCTTAGATTCCATTTCAGTATGTCTCTGTGGAGTCTCAAAGTTACTTGAGTGGTCAATGGAAGTATTTTTCTCAGGTGTTTTGAACTTAGGCTTTTGCAACTTACATTTGAGTGTTTGATACTTAAGGAGGGATTTTTTATATACCTGGTCAAGGAAATATAAGCACAGGATCTGTAAATGCTTAATTTTTGCTGTCTCAAATGACCTCCCTCTTATGCATCTGCCCCCATCCACCTGAACTGAAACAGAACAAAACCCATCCAAATAAAACTACAGCATGAATTTAAATGTTTAAATGGCGTAAAATAATTTCTATTTGGTACTGGGGGGTAATGGAAATGCAGCAATAGTTGACACAAGGGCAGCTCAGCTGACAAAATCAACTACAGCCAATTTCTTGAGGGATTCCCCCTGGCTTTTTATCTTTGCATTGGAGGAACCACTGCTAGAGGAGGACTGGAAATTTGCCCTTTTCTGGACTTGCACATTTTTACTGTTTGGAGCTATGAACTCCTACTGTGTAGCGCACAAGAAAGTACTCAATATTTGGTATTGAGCTGCAGCACTCAAAATATTTACTTTAATTCTTATTACACTCATCTTTTTCTATTCCATTGTTTTCCTGTGTTCTCCTTGGTAGGCAGAAGGAAACAGTAAATTTGGTTTTCATTGGATTTGATTGCTGTTCAGCTGGTTACCCAGTATGTTCTGTAAATTTAAATCAAGGAGACAAGGACATAATCAAATCTGCGTAAATGTGAAACTCTACCAGTATGTCAAGTTTGTCAGTCTTCAGAGGTTGAAATTGAGGTCAGAGCTTCACAGAGAAAAGGCATTTCCATATCATAGCTTGATGTTACATGGTAGTTATATAAATATTAAGGGGCAAATGTCTAAATGTGCTTGCAGATTATAGGCTATTTTCAGAACTATTTCTGAAACAAAAGTATCAAGATAATTTTATTTTTGCAGAAATTTACATTTTGGCAAATACCGAATGTCCAGTTTCTCTTCTAAATCTTGACCTATTACCTTTCTTGAAACAGTTTGAAAAAGATGTTCTGGAAATGCTACTATGATGCTATTTCCTTTGAAGTCAAGTGTAATTACTGCTTGTAACCATGAAGAGGTGCCTAGTTTTGTCTTTTATAATTGAAAACTTTTATTAATAATGGATTTAATGTATGGCAGCTTTTATTAATTATGCACTACATATATGGCATATGTAGCCACAAAGCAGATTTTTTTCTTGTTTCTTTCTTGTTCATTTTCTAGGGAGATTTGCCTTACAGAGAAGATTTGCCCTTCATAGTAAAGATTTCAGGCTCAGTTCTAGGAAAAACCTCAGTTCTGGCATAGTGTTTATGAGGCAGATGAAGCACTGCTTTGAAATGGCTTTGTAGAAACTGTAGAGCCATTTCTGTAATAAGCCATACCTTTTATGTCTCAAATATGTTTTTGAAGAGCAGTTGTGGAGGGGGAGGATTCGTAGTCAAAATTTCTGTTCCACAGGTGCTTAGAACAAGGATTCTGACTGCTTCAACCATGCAGTCAGTACTTAAGCTGTGATTTCATTTACAGTTTGAGCTAAGTGCAATAAGAAGAATTGCCTTTCTGGATATGGGATTGCGTGACTGGAGGGAGGACTCTGTCAGTTCAAATTAGAATGGTGCAAACTCCTGGGGAAATGGACTTGCAGAAGAACTCTGTGTGAACACTCCAGGAGGATTTCAGGTCTCTGTTGTCATGCCATCAGCCTGTTAGTTTGTGTGCTGATATAGAAGACTGGGAATAAAACTTAGCCATATGTATGTCAATAAAAACAGCTATATGTAGAAGTGGGGATTCAGAGAAGTTTTGATAGGTATTCTCCTAAGGGCTCTGAATCTGTGATGTGGATTAAATTTGGATGGCTGAAATGACATGGCTGTCCCTAGGCAAATGTTGCTACATTGAAATGAATGGACACTTTTCTCTTGGACTGATTTTGTTCAGGAGCATATCATGTTCTGAATGCCTTTGAGAACGTGTATTTATAGCATGATTCTACAAAATGGCGTGACACCAGCTGGATTTTTTTTGTGATTACACAGTTATTCATTTGAGCACACAGTCTTTGTGGATGTTGTGATGGAAACTACCTTAGAATCTTCTCCAGTATTTTTGCTTAGAGTCTCAAAGTTACTTGAGTGGTCAAAGAAAAGAATCTTTCTCAGGTGTTTCAAACTTAGGCTTTTGCAAATTCCATTTGAGACTCTGCTTGATGCTTAAAGAGGGATTTGTCATTTAGCTGGTCAAGAAATACAGAATCTGTTTGATGTATAATCAACATTGTGAGGGGCTCCTTTGTAACCTTGTGATGGGTTACAGGCAACAACTGCTTCATCCATCTGATTTTAATTTTCTGACATTCTCCTATTAATTAATGGGTCTGTTGCTTTCCAAGCCCATAAAGCTGATGATATGGGTTTCCCCATATTCCACTTCAAAGTACTTTATACATTGGACTGCTAATTAAATGCTTTATTTTAATTTAGTTTTTTTAGGAATGATGTCTAAATGCATCATCATGTACTGTTTGGAAGGGTATAATCTTAAAAGACAAGTAATGGATAATTATCTGAAAAAGGAAATGTTCAGTCATTATTTTTTTTAAGAGAAAGCAAATTGAAAGAAAGATTTGCCAATCAGTATATGACTAACAGATGATGAGGATAAAACTTCGTCAAACCTGTTTTTTCAGCTGTCTCTCTGCATATGTTTAAAGAATATACGGGGATACAATAAACAGCTTTTCCAAATTTCTTAGTGTTTATGTGGTAGTTGTTGGATTTTTTATTTTATTTATTTTTCTTCCCTGATCTGAACTAGTCTCTAGTCATGGAAGATTACGTAAGGAGTAGTTTATTTTTCTGTGTGGTTTAGGTTTGTTCTGCCATCTCTGCTAGTGTTTAGAACTAAGTGCCTTGAGCTGGGTGCACCTGAATGAAAGATGAAGTCTTCCATGTAGCTCCTATCTCA
>NW_005054364.1:2120764-2132301 GCF_000277835.1 Geospiza fortis
TAGTGAGGTTTCAGATTGAACATAGTGTTTTCTGCCATGCTGGCTACCAAACACCAGTTACATGATAGCAAGTATTGATAAAATGTTATCTTTCAACTGAATTTTAGGCCTGTGTGTAATTAGGTCAATCACTAATCTGCAAACCATTGGATTTCCTCTTTCTAACCAGCAAATATAGGAGCTATCCCATTGGAGTCAGAGGATTGCTGTCTCTTTGGTGACTTAGTAGGAGAGGGTGAGTCTTGCATTAGGGTATGGGCATCTCAGCTAACAGGTCAGGTTAACCTGTTAGACCTTAATACCCTGGCTGCTTGCAGGAATGAAGCTGTTCTCTTTAAGAGGCTTGAGCAGTGATTTCCAAATGTTGTTGGCAATAGGTGACTGCCCTTGAGAAAAACACACAGGAAAGGGTGATGAGAGCTGTTTGAGCAACAAACAATGGCTTGGAGGCAGCAGGAAAGGCAACTTCGAGCACCTCCTGCTCTGCACTGGGAGGCACTCGAGCTGGAACAGCCAGAGGCCTCGAGGTAGAGTTGTGCAGCTGTGGACCTCAGCTCTGAGGTTCACAAGTGACCTTGTTCTGTCACCCAGTAGGAACAGGGCCTTGAGAGCCAGGCTGATGCCTCCAGTAAAATGTGAATGATGTGGTATGAATACCAGTGCTGGCAAAACAAGAATGATGGCTTTTCTGGAAGAGAATCAAGCAGCAAAGTGGGCAGTGTGGCCAGCTGCTTCTGCCTGGAAGGTTTTATTATGTTAAACAGCACTTATTCTGGGGAAATTTTAAGAGCATTATGGCCCTTATAAGCAGCCTTAGGTCATTGGGAAACATTAAGGAAAAACAGAGAGATGTGCTCAGGTGCATTTGATGTTCTCTGAATGTCAGCCTTAACTCTTTAAGATGACCAGCACAATAAGAACAGAAGTATTTGATGTGAGGTGTTGCTTTTGTTCAATTTGTCATCACAACATTAGAAGAGAAAATACTCCAAGGAAAGACCAGTACAAAAGATCCAGGGGGTATCTGGCAGCCAGGAGGAAGCTGTAAGGCTACTGAAGACCATGCCCTAGGCTCTAGCAGTGTGTGTCCAAAGGGAAGAAAATGTTAGCAACCACAGCAGGCCAGGAAGGCTGAATTTTAAAATGCACAAAGGCATAGCCTGAGCCAGAGAAGGGTGAACAGCTGGAGCATAGGAACAAGAGCCTGGAGGGCAGACAGTATCTGTTTGTTGAAATAAAAGATTTTGCCAGTCTGTCTGTGCTGTAGACAAGCTTGGTTCAAGATGGGATTGCATTTCAAGGTTCATTTTGATGTGTTATAATTTTTATTGATTATATAGAAAGCTTTACCATGGGTTCTAGTTTAGCAGCAGTCATCAGCTGTTGTGTCTTCAATATCACTTTCTTCAGTTCTGTTGGCAATGTATATCCTGTCTAACGCTCCTTTTGTTGCCTGGATACATTTTGCCACTTGTATGGTGTTAAATGGTTCTGCCTGTCTGATGCATTGATTGTACATTTCTGGAGGAAGCCCTAGCTAGCAGCAATTCCCTGAGCATAGGGAATTTTATACACTTATGCTAGAGTGTAACATGGGATAATCTGAAATTTATGGTAAAGGAAGGTTGTTTTGCCTCTTCTTCCTCTTCCATTTTTGTGGTGCATTTAAATAGAGAACTTTTTAGGATGCCATTCATTACTTTAGTTTGCTTGTGAGCTGTTCTGGGTAGCAAAGCCAATTTCGTGGCTTTCCTACCACTGTAGCACCAGGTGCTTTCAATACCATGGCAAAAAGAAAACTGCACAGGCAACAATTAAGTGTCTCAATAGAGGAGGAGAGATGTGCAGCAAGCTACTAGGTTTTGTTTGGCAACAAAAATCTGCTACTGATCAAAACTTTAATTTGCTACTGATCAAAACTTTAATCTGCTACTGATCAAAACTTTAACATCAAGCTACTGATTAAAACTTTAATTTTATTTTCTCAGGATTTTCCTTTAAAATTTGGTTTTACCATGCCTATTACTGCATGGATAATACTTAATAAAAATTGTTCTTTCCCGTGAAAACCTGAAAGACTTGATGCTTTATACATATGGCTGTATTTACAATTTAAATAGGATGTGTGTGTGCTCTGTCAGCCATAGAAGGGAAGGAAATATATGGGTTTAATTCCAGCCTATTGTCTTCTTTGGTGAAAATGACCCAATATTGGGTTTTTTCCTGAATTGATAAATACTTCAGCCTTGTTTTCAGTATATATGTCTTTTGCTGATGCTCTTTAGAGTCTTTCACACTTTATCTTCCCCAAACCTACTTTTGCCCATAATTCCTTTAGCATGCTACTAAGCAAGGCTATTTTTGAGAGTCTGGGTTTTTAATAACTTTTGATTTGAGAAGTTGACAGGTTGAAAGTCCTTATCTACTCTGATTTCAGTGGAAATTAGATACATAAATATCTCAGTGGAACTGAGCCATAATGGATGAGCTGCTACCAAAACTGTTTCATCTGTTAAGAAAATAGTCCTCTTCAATAGAGGACTGAATGACAACTGAAATTACATGCTTAAAAATATATATATATAAGGACTGTCACCAAAATTAGTAGTATAACCTTATTTTGATCTTGAAATAGCTCTATCAGAAAAGCTTTCTTCATCTCATTAATTCTGATGAAAACAGGAGACCCTTATCACTAGCTGCTAGACCAGAAGAGATTAATGTGGTGCTTTCAACGGTGGCATGCTAAGTGTGGTGTACCAAGAAGTAATGTTCTAGGAGAGTGGCAATTAGTATGTTTAATAATATGGAAAGGGAATTCAAATGGAGAAATTATCCTTTCTGGGTTTCACAGATTTACACAATGGGTGCTTTGTTTATATTATAAAGAAATTTTTAAAAATGTAGTTGCTAAAGAAATTAAATGTAAGAAGCTATCAGGTAGTTTTTAAAGAAAATACTCCCTTTTTAGCTCATGACCAATCTTCCAAAAGTACAGTGAAGATATTACCAAGAGAGATCAGTTAAGGAATGTAAGAAATGGCTCAAGATTCAAGTAATAAGGAATTACATTTTTCTCTTTACTGTGGATTTTGTTTTGTGTTATTTGTTATTGCAGTTCTTTTAGAATCTAGAGATCTTCTGTAACTCTTCTTGTGTTTACAGGAAATTTGACACTGGTTTTAGAGTAACGTTTATTACATATGTTCAATCGTATCCTTTTTCCTTGTGCACACATTTGTCTGTTGTATTTGGGGATTTTATACACTTAAAACCATACTTTTGTAGAGTTTGAGATACCCTATCTTTAACACAATCAAACTTGCTACCAAATACTAAAGCAACGAGAGGAGAAATATTCTTTGTATGTTCAGGGTATTCTTAATTGTTATTTTGGATTATTGTGTACAGGTATTCTGAGGGCATGTCATTGTCACCACGATCTGTGAGTAAAGAAAAAAAAATGATATTTGGGAAGAATGCTGTAATCTTGTTACAGTGATCAGACACTTCCTTAACTGAATGTTTTTGGTGGATTTTTTTTTAATAAATTGAAATGAGAGGTTATGTAATAAAAATTAAGTAAAAATAAAAAGAACAATACATGAATGTACTAGGGTTCTTGCTTCATTAATGGAAGTTTTAAATCATCAGAAACTGTTTCAAACAATGAATATATTGTCATTTGCACCTTCTGTCTTCTTTCTCTGCTTGCATGCATTTGAAATCATGTTACAAATGTTTATCTAGAAAATGACTCCTCCAGTTGTCCTGCATCTGTTCTCTGCTAGGGGGAAAACTTATTGAGGAGCCTTTAAAGCAGCCCCTCTCTTTTTCTGGGATGAAAATGCAATGTGGCTCTGGAGGCTGATAAACTTTCACAGAGTAAAAGAGTACTATAAAGAGACACTTCCACTTTCCTGGATGTGCTTATTCCATAACAATAATATGAGAACTGCTGCTAACATGTACAAGAACACACAAAAATTGCTGTTTGAGGGAAAACAGCTTTGAATGTGTTTGTGACCTCATCTGTGGCTGATGTGGCAGGTGTGGTACTTTTGTGTGGCTGGGCAGGTCACACACGTCTTATAGTATGTAGTAAAAGCTGTGCTTTTTCCAGTTTTAACTGGGATTCCTAAATGAACCATATTGATCAGATAAGCAGTCATGTATTCAAAATAGTTTGTCCATCCAACTTTAACTTTAGGATATTCTTACATAAACATAAACATGATAAGCTTTTTTCCTAAGAGTTGCTGGCTTGGTTGTAGGTTTAGCTTTTCAGCTTGGCCTCAGTGGGACAATACTTACTACTGTGCTGTGATTTGTAGCCAATTCACTTCTGTTGATGAGTAGTTGAAAATACTGTTTAACACAGAGAGCTATAATGCATGCTCAAGTCTTTAGACCAACTTGCCTCTTACCTTACTAACTCAAATCCTATGTTATCCTCACACAATGAGCATATATATATATGTGTGTGTGTGTTTGTGTGTGTATGTCTCTGTGTATATATATCTCCATGTTACTGTGTACTTGAAAATCTGTGGTGCAAAAAAAAAGGATAGTTAGATTTTTTTATGCAGGCAAAGTGACAGCACACATGTAAACTAGTAGCACTCTGCAAAGTATCTTTATTTAAAAATATATGCTTATGCATATATGTGTCTGCTAGATGGTGTAATGTTTGAGGCATTATCTGCAGCTATGGAATAATTTAAGTTAAAAGAGGATTTTTAGCTCTGTGATACTGAATGTTCAGATTCTCAAACAGAATTAATGAGATGTAAGTTAGCTTGTCTGTTTTGCCACAGACTTTGCATGCTGTCATGGAGGTGGACATCCTTTTTTTGTGATTTATGTTCCTAACCTGCACTGCAAAGTAATATTTCCTTACTTGACTGTTTAGGGATCCTAACTTCTATGACGATGGCATATATGCCCCTTTTTTCTGAATGAGGTTCTGCTGTAAACACCATTAGGCATACAGACACTTCTTTTAATAAAAATTTCAATATATGCTATTGTTTTCAGGCCCCAAGCTGCAAATTTTCAGTAGTATATAATATAAAAATGGCACACATGTGGATAATTCATAAACCTATGAGTTGTCAAAGTCAGAAGCAGTCAACCAGTTCTAAAAATGTCATTGATGTACATGGTATATTTCAGCCTAAAGGCTGAAAGTATCAGCAGCAATGGGTATTGGATCTAAAACAACCAGAACAAAGCTGAGCCTATGGTCAGCCATGTGCAAGTGCTTAAAGCCAACGCCTCTCCTCTGAAGGAGTGGAGCTAGAATTGTCCTATTGAAATATGTGTTCATGGTTGTTTTATGCTTTGAATATCTGTAGTCCCCAGTCTGTGAATAAACATGCTGCTCTAAAGTTGCTGGAAGAAGAAGCTTGATTAAACTTGTCAGTCTAATTGAAAGTTGACAACTTTATTGTCTTTAGAGGTGTGGATAGCCGTGCACAGAGGTAGTGGGTAAAGAAATCTGTGTCAAAATTGAAACAGTAGTATACAATTAAACTTGAAATCAGTCTAGGATGTACTGGATGAGAAAAAAGGTTCTTGGCAGTGGCCAGAATGAGGTTCAAGTTTTCAAATCTTACCATATTTTTTTGGGAGATATTTTCAAGATTCCCAGGTGTGTAATTTTTGCTGTCTCCTTTCCTTTATGAAGACAAAGCCAAGCTTATATTTGGCTTTTTTTTTCTTTCTTTGCTTTTATGGACCTTTTTTCTTTTTTCATTTTTTTAAACAAGAAGCAAAGCAAATAGTTTCCAAGTATTCAATGTGTGTGGATAGTAGGATGAACAACAATAGCCTGATGTCAAGAACAGCATATGCTTAATAAAGGAAGAAGATTTCTTCCAGTTGTTTTAATGTTTTGTGTGATTTTCATGTTTACCTTTTAGTGTTCAGAAAACTCATCTGTTTTGGATCCTTCTTCCTAGTTTTTGTTTCTGGTATTATGGACAGCAAATGAACTCCCTAAAGCTCTTCTCTTTGCACAGGAAATGATTGCTTGTGACTTTGACATCTTCCAGTCTTTGCCATGGTTCCTTAAATTCCATTTCACCTTCTGTTTTGTTTAGTGCTTGTGTTCCTGTAGTAAAATTTCTCAAACTTAAATATTTAGACCAAGTTGTAAATCTGGTCAATATCTTTGTTTTAGTCTTTCTATTTAGCTGTTGACTATATAACTTTAGTATTGCCTGCTTTTCTCCTTGGGTGTTTTCTTTTAGTCTCTCTCTTTTTTTTTCTCTCTTAGGATATGTATTAATTATATAAAGTTTGAGTGAGAGGTATTTTCAGTTTTTCTTGTAGCATTTTTTGATCTGCTTACTTTGCTTACATAGCAGTTGCTATCCTATCTGTGGCACTAAATTCTTTAAATGTACAGACAGTTATATTTTATCCATATTCACATGCCTGGGCCAAAGTATTTGCGCTGTAGACAGTGAAAGAAGGGACCTGAATAACTGGGAAGTGTCCAGTTTTTTTTTTTTTGTAATGGGACAGTTTTAGGACTGTGCAGCCGCTGTGTGTTTGTACATGTCTTGCTTGAAGTTTCCCTACTGCTTGAAATACATCTTTGTGCAGTGTAAGTGTGTTGGCTTCATAATTATTAAGTTGCTCCACAATTTCTGTGTGGTTAAATTAGTACTAGGGAAGAGCAGGTGTATATGGGGTTGTGGCTTTGTTCTGTACATTGAAATTATTTTATAGTATTGGCAACTAACATGTTGAGAACTTGATATTAATAGTAATTGAAGAGAATTAAGCACCTAAGTGGAAGGTGAATAGCCTCTTCAAAAGATGTTTTTCTTGTTGTTTTTTAAAATAGTGTTTTTTTTCTTTCTGTTTCTAGGTTTTCTCAAATAATGATGAAGCCCTTATTAACAAAAAACTACCCAAAGAACTTCTGTTAAGGTAATTGTACATAACATTTTAAGGAGTAAAAACCTGAGGATTGTATGTTGCTTATGGGTTTTACAGGCTATCAAGTGCTATTCATTCTTTCTTAAATCCTCTTGAAATAAATAACGCACCTGATTTAGTTCTTGGAATTCTTGACCTTGTTGCCTTGATTTATTTTAATGTGTTCAAGTTACACTGTACCATGGAAGATGTAATTTAGTTGTGATTTTTGACTTGCATGTCAGAAAAAGAAGTTAAATAAAATGTCCATAAAACTTTGGTGTATCAAGTAGTCAGCTCTTCCACACTCTCAGTGTTTTATATCTGTCTGAAGAGCCTAATTCTCTAATGTAGTTCACACTCTTTGTGCCATGAACTTTATTATAACAAAATAAAATGCAAATTCAATGTCAGAGCTTCCAAGAAAGTTGCTACTCTGTCTAAATAATAAAGTGAAAAGCTCTATCTATTACCATTACTGCCAGTCTGTGTTGTATAAGGTAGAACCAACAGGGATCTTTCTTACTGTAGTCATTGGGTTACTCATAAATTTTATCAGCTTGCTGGTGTGTGAGTAGATCATCTTTGCAAAAGTTGCCTAGAAGACCAAGATCAGTAAGTTCAGCCCGTGACTGGTGGATGTCTTCATGCTCTCATATGGTTGAAAGTTGATTTCATGCATAGAATAAACCAACTGCCAAATGTGGAGCTATTGCTTGGTTGGATGAGGCCGCTGCAGAGCTGGAACTGAACCAGGTCAGCAACGTCTTCTGTACCTACAGAGAGGATTTGTTACAGGCTAATCCTTAAGGTGAAAGAAAAAAAAAGAAAAAAAATGTTTGGTTATGATGGTGCAATTTCAGTTTTTAGTAGTGGTGTTATTAAAATTGAGTTGTTGATTTATTTCTTAATGTACTGAAGAGGTGTGTGGGTCAGCTTTTGTGTATGTCACTGCTTCAGTCTGCTTTGAAGTGGAAGAATGTCTCAATGGTAAATGCTCCTAAAATCATTGTGACTATCACAGTGCTCTCTCAATGATATTTCAAAAGCAGTCTGTTGTTAAAAGGAATTGAACTTTAAAAGGCTTTTCATTTTTGTTGAGATATATTCCATGTGGTGGCAGACTGTAATTAGACTCTTAGAACTGTTTAGAAAATGTGGTTAAAAGAGACAGTCGCTTAAGGATGCCCTGAAACAGGAATTCTCATACCTTTTGCTTTGTTGAACTCAATGTCACACATAAACCACGAGATAAAAGTCAATGTAGGATGCTGCCTCCTTAGCTAAAAATCATGATCTGCAAGCACTTCTTTTCAAGCATTAGGACTCTCCAATATTTGTGGAAGTTACTGTCCTTTTCACTGTTATGGATGCTAAGTATCTCATTTATGTAATTGACTATTAATTTGTTTATATGATTTAGGTAGTGAAAAGTATCATGCACTGAGATAGTAAGGATCTCTTTTGGAGCATCTTTCCTAAAAGTGAGGCTGAGGGAGTTGAGCCTATGCAGCATCAAGAAGAGATGACTGAGAGGAGCCCTCATCAATGTTTATCTGTATCTGAAAGGAGGATGCCCAGAGGATGGAGCCAGGTGCTTCTCAGTGGTGCCTAGCAACAGAACAAGAGGCAACAGGCATAAACTGGGACACAGGAAGTTCCACTTGAACGTGAGGAAGAACTTCTTCACTGTGTGGGTGGCTGTCCACTGGAACAGATTGCCCAGAGAGGTGGTGGAGTCTCCCTCAATGGGGATATTCAGGAACCATCTGGATGCAATCCTGAGCCATGTGCTCCAGGATGACCCTGCTTGAACAGGGAGGTTGGACTGCATGACCCTCTGTGTTCCTTTTTAACCTGACCCATTCTGTGATTCTCTGATTTTAAAGAATTCAGCTGGAATAAAATCCAAACAAACAAGTTCAAGTAATTAGACTCTACCAGTGGCTTAGCTGTTTGTTCTTATATTCAAGTTAGCTTTGTACAAAGCAACTTGAGGCTTATCTTGGATTTGAGGAAGTGGTGCAGCTAATCCCTGCCACTACACTGTTACAGCAGTGTCTAAAGAAGCCTTTAGACTGAAAGGCTTTGTGGGGCTGGAACAAGAACATAAAATAGGCCAAGCATACACAGAGCTGATTCAGCCAACCATCTATTTTTTGTGCACGTATGTCCTTTTTGCAATTGCATGGTGATTTACTAAAGTAGTGTTGCAGATGTAGCTGGAAGAGTTGATGATCTGAGAAACTGAACTGGGACTGTCAGCTTTCTCCATAAAGAACATGATGATCTCATGGGTCTGCTGTGCCAGAGAGACATAAAGTGCATGTTTCATTATACCCACAAGACTGTGCTGATCACCAGGGTTTTGAAATGGAATGGAAGGAGAAATGTGAGAGAGGTGCTCTGTAAATCTCGGTTTGAAATTATACTGCTGCAGGGACAAACTCACAAGGCCAATGGCAGAGCATGTCAGAGAGAGGGACATGCATCTGGGTTCTCATCCCTGCAGGATGTGGATATCTAAGGAAGTTTCCGGGCACAGACCTGCCTGTCTAAAGCTTTATCAGTGGGGAATTTGTTTTACGAGCCTTCACCTGAAGGCTGTTGTAAGCCTGAGTCTGAATGCCTTTTGACTCCTGAAACAGTATCTGTTCATGCTGCAACATGTCTTAAAATTGCCTTGCCCTATGGCAAGACAATGACAGGAGAGCTTAAATATTTCTGCACTGGGTGTAATTAATATTCTAATTGTTTTTCCTTTATTAGCTCTGCAGTCTACCTTTTAATTAAAAGGAGAGTAAACCAATTGCAGTGGAAACATTTTGCTCAGAGAGCTGGAAGTGAACAGTAAATACCACTGAAAGTGTCATCAAATATACTTAGTTTGCTTCTTGCTTGTATCAGATATGTATAAAAACTGTTCGCACTACAGCCCACTTTTAAAAATCCCCTGTTGGACTTGTGGAAAAAATGTGATTAATTTCTTGTTACAAATACCTGGAAATTAAATGTAAACACAGTTTTTTCTATTTCCAGAATTGGTCTTGTTCTCATTTGCATGAAGTATTTAAATTTATGTAATCTGGCTATAACAAACAGTCAGTCCAATTTTTTCCTCTAAAATTGAAAAACTTTTTCCTGATGGTAGACTTACAAAATAAAACCACTTTGAAATTTATTCATAGAATAGTGTTGCTATACTTGCATACTGTAAAGTTGAAGAAAATTATCCCTTGGTCTTTTACTGCAGTTCATCATCATAATCACTTTTAATATTATGATTGCGATTATTACTAATGTAACAATCAAAATTATATTGGAAGGTTTTCAAGCCAGTGTCATGTCTGTTGCACATTTTCTGTGGAGTATCTAGTATGTTTCTAAGTAAATGGTTGAGACCCTGAACTTCCCAGGCACAAAACTCATTTGAAAGGATAAAAAATGAGAGATTATTTGTTGTTTCTCAAGCAGACTCAGATAACCGGGCAGAGGAGGAAGAGGATATCTGATTAATATGGACAGTGGTGCTTTTGAAGAAGACCCTTGTTTGCAGGGGCCAGTTATTCTTTGAGGTTGGTGGTATAGCTGGAGTGGAGAAAGGGAGATATTTAATTTGTAACTTTTTCTGGTTTATGGACATTCATTTCTATTTGTAATATTGGAGTATATTTTTACCTGTGAAAGAAGTAGTCTGCTTCTAAAAAATTTTTTTGTAGTGTTCAGGCTAAAGGAAAAATATCACCCCTGTTAGCTGTTGAAGTGCTATTAGTTTGCCAGTTGGCAAGGAATGCTTGTTCCCTTCTACTATTACATATTGCAAGAAGTAAAAGGTTGACTAAATGCTCATTTGTATGATGTTTAAGAATTGTGTGGTGGTATTATGAATTGTGCAATTTAAACAGTTTTTGGATGATTGTAGCTTTATTTTTTTTTTTTTGTTAGCCTATGTGTTTATGAGAAAGCATCAGTTGAATATACAGGACGTTCATCGTAGAAGTGGATTGGTCTGAAATTCATAAACTCTTATCTGTCATCAGAAGAATGAGAAATCAAGTCAGGCTAATACAATTTTTAATTGCTGGGGAAAAACTCTAAAACAATGGATTATTACAGTTACAGTGTGCATTTGAAAATAAATTGAAACAAAAAAATATGAAGTCTATGTAATTAATGTTAGAATGTCCTGATTTTTTTTTTTTTTGGCTTGATAAAAAGTAACAAAGCACTTTTGAAAAGGGAGATACAGCCAGTTTTTTGGCATGTAGAAAGATGGATAACATTTGTTCATTTGTATTTTACCTTCTAATGCTCTGTGAAAACTGTAAGATTTTTTACAAAAGTAGTACTCTTAAGGAACAGAGATGTTTGTCCTTTTCAGCTGCTTAAACTATTTTCAGTTCCTTTCTGCCTACAAAGTACCAACTTCATAAATTGTACCACAAATATAGAAACTATTGTGAATTCTGTTGTAAACCATACTTTTTGAGTGCATGTACTTAAGACTAGATCTTAGCTATCAATCTCAAAATTTGAGTGGTCAATCAGATTTAGAAGAGGCTAAGTAAAGTTGTGGGACTGAAATTAGGAGAGGAGCCCAGGAGTGG
>NW_005054364.1:2132332-2199791 GCF_000277835.1 Geospiza fortis
TGAGAGTTGAAGTTTTCATGTAATAAAGTTTTGATAAAGTTTTTCATTATAATAAAGTTTTCATGTTTCTATTCTTTGTTTTTATTACTTCATGCTGCTTTTTGCTGAGCTTTTAGTGTGTTCATTGTTGTGGAGAAAAAGTTACCGTAAGCTTAAAACTGGTGAAGTCAAACATAGTATTTGATATATTTGAAGTGATGCTTTACCATCTGTGTGCTTAACTGTGAGGGAAATAGAAAATAAATACAGCAGTCATAATGCCATGGGTATTTCTTAGCTAGGTCCTGAAGGTACTTGGATGGCCCACAATTGCTGTAAAGTTTGGCTGCTGTATCTTAGCATACAGAGTACTGACTAGTGAGTCAAAGAACTGAAAAATATAAAACTTTTGTCTGGAGCAGTTCTTGGTTGGTAAGAATTTTGTAAGCAGAAAAACAATATATGTGTTTTGAAGGGGAAAGGAAAAAACAATCCGTCATCTCAGACATGATTTATTTTCCCCACTATAAGGATCTGTATAATTAAATAGGGAAATATTTCACCCTGAAAAGCTGAGACTGCTGCTTAGTGTTTGACAGTCTCAGGGAAACATTCCAGTTTTATAATGCACATGCAATCTTTTATTTTGATTTTAGAGTGTTTTGCAAGTCTTCAAAGTCCTCTATAGTAGTCTGCCAAACAATTACAGTTAAACTGTTTAGAATTAGAAAGAGCCAAATTGATACAAGTATGTAAACTATTCACAGATTATAAACTGAAGGGATTCTATTTCTTATGAAAGTAAGACTTTTCTGTGTATTTTCACAAATCTATGGGTTTTGTAAAGCAAATTCTAATATTGCCTCATACAAGTAATTTTCATTAAGTCTTTTAATTTAACATGCCTGAAGTACATCTGTCCAAAGAATTAGTGCAGAGCAGCACTAATTCACACTATTCAATATGGTGTGAGTATTCTTTAAATATTTGCTAACTAGACATGTGGAGACTAACACTGACAAGAAGCAAGCAGAAACAATGCAACAGATGACAGCATAATAGCAAATCCTGACTCACTTCTGTGGAGTCGTATTTTCATTTCCAGTGGTCCTTATATCCCAAAAAGTGATCAGAAATTAAAATGAGTAAGTGATCTGAATGAGCCACAGGCACAGGCCACGGACAAGATAAAGCCTTTGGAAATTAGTTAAATATTTTGATCTTTAGCTAGAAAAACAACAGAATTGTAATTATTTTAGGACCATATAAGATATACAGGGTTCTTTCAGAATCCTTATGTGCTTTGGCAACAATTTAAAAAATAATATCACATTATCAATGCTATTTTTGTTATAACATGATTTATGTAATGTTACAATGTATAGTCATTCAGTTTCTCTGTGTCTTCAGACTTCAAGGTAGTGTATCTAACTTCAAATACACACAGACAATGCAGTGAGTTGCAATTTTCTTATTAATCAGCTTTTTTAAGAAAAATTTCCTTTTATTCTGAAGAGGGATAGTGTTTTGAAACTTCCCAGTGACTTATCTCAAGTTCAGGACAGAACTTGGGCTCTGCCTGGAGAAACTGAAGGCTGAATCAATGCTTGGTGGTCAGTATACCCCCTTCAGAATGTGGAGAAGGTCTCATGTTGACCTTTTTTTTACACTGCTACATGCATTGTTTGTCTGCTTATGAAATTCTTACCAAGATCAGTTCCAGATGCAAGTTTATATTTTTCAGTTCTTTGCCTCACCAGTCGGCACTTTGTATGCATTTTCTGCCTTCTTTGTATGAGATGCTAAACATTTGCAAATGATTATATGAACAATTCAGTTTGAAATTGGAGTAGGTAGCTGCCATCCTCTATTTAGTATTTTTAAGTGATTTGGTTTTGTTCACAAACAAGTGCCAGTGTAAGCTCAAAAAGGAATGTTTTGGGCAGCTATATTTCAGATGGAATTCCTTTAAAAATGTGAGTCAGAGGCTTGAAGAACAGATGCAGAAAATTTCACACTAGTGCTCTTGTGTATTGTTTTAATGAGGAAGAGGAGGTATGGAAATGGAAGTGGGGTTTTATTGTGTCAAAGTGCTAAGTAAAATTTGTGAATTTTGAAAAGCAAATATTTTCTTTAATGTTTCTGCTTGAGGCATCCTTATAAATGGGGTGCTTTAGCTTTACTTTGTTCAAGTTACAATTATTATCTCTCAGTAAGAACATGCTTGTGATAAAGGATTAGTCACACTGGAACAAACAAAACAAAAGTAAATAAGTATTTGAAGGAGGAGTAACAGCTGAGAGGAATATAGCAGTGATTTTCACAACCTTTGGAATTGTACTTTACCATTTATTTTGTTTCATTTTTTCTTTTATTTGCTACTAAACCTCTCTTTGGAATCTCATATTTAGTGCTGACTTAATTCAATGTAGGGCTTTATTTACCTTGAAACTGGAGTTTATTTAAACTCAGTCTCTTAATTTGGTCATTGTCAGAACTAAATGTTCAGAAGTATTAGTGATATAGTGAAGTCTGCTTTTTATATGGAGGCAGAGGGGGAAATTTTCTTCCTCATTTCAATGTGAAAAGTGCCATGAAAGAACAAAAAGGCAGTTGAAAGATACTCTTACTTTCTAAAAAGAAAAAAAAATTCTTAAATATTGATGCTAGACAGTTTAGGTAGAAAA
This sequence comes from Geospiza fortis, assembly GCF_000277835.1. NCBI lineage: Eukaryota > Metazoa > Chordata > Aves > Passeriformes > Thraupidae > Geospiza > Geospiza fortis. The sequence goes on from NW_005054364.1 coordinate 2,134,999, forward strand.
CCATACATAAAAATACTTAGACTTTTTGGTCTGCAATTCATGAAGTATTTACAGAAGAGGTGAACATTATTATCTGTGTTTTCATGATGCAAACACAGACATCAGGAAGAGAAGTCTTTTGTTCAAGATCATCATCCAGGCCCGGAGCAGAGCTACAGGTTGGATCAGGTCTACTGAATCCTACTCCAGCAACTAACCAAAGCACATAATATCTGTGGCAGTAATGATCTTGGTTTATGGAGTGTCCCTAGGCTGCATGTCAGCAGTGCATCATGTTAGTTATCCACTTCTCTAGCTAGGCTCTAATGTATGGGGTAGGTATGGTAGATTTTTTGCTGTTTGGTGCCCAGATAATAATCCCTTCACTCATGAGAAGAAAGAGACTGTGAGATAGTTGGAATGGTCAGTGGGTTGTGTTAGGACTGTGGGCTGCAATTTAAACCACTGTGAGCTAATCGTTAGGCTGACTGCTTTTATTTAGTGTGTTATAGTTGCCAAATTTGTACTTCATAAAATCACTTCATAAAAATAAAATCTATATTAAAAAATTATAGACTAGCTGAGGCTGGAAAATTAAACAGAACTGGCCCTTTTTGAATTTATCATTAGGCATTTTGTTTCAGATACTGAGAGTATCTGAAAAGGTTGCTGTTATGTTGTTGTACATAGTCATACTTTACAAATAAACGAAACTCATTTTCAAAGAATGAATAATAGGATCCAATTGTATTGCAAGTAACATGTAGACCATAAAAGGTTAGATGCTATCCTTTCTAAAATGAATCCAGCAAAGCTGATTTCTGTTGCAATGGAAAATAGATGTCAGACATCCTGTAGTTAGCCTAGTATTTTGCAATTGCCAATGCTTATGTCAGTGTTCTGTAGTAATAAGTACTTTAGTGAAAGAAAAGGAGGTTTGGCTTGTAAAGACGTGTTTTTTGCATTTTTACTGAAAAACTTTCTGTGGAGGTCACCTGAGAAAGATCTGAATTGTTTACTAGTGGAAACGGCAGAGTTAAATTACTGGAAAGTTTTGGAGCATGTAACAGAGTTGAAGTGCTTTACTCTACAAAGTAGCTCATCTGCAGTGAAAATGGGTTTGTTTTAATAATTGACCTGCATTAGATGAGTCAATGGATGCGTGCTTTGTGTAGCAATTGGTGTTCCTCAGGCTTTTGTTATTGAAACAGTCCTGACAAATAAGATTTTTTTTTAATAGAAAATAGTCAAATTCCTTAAGATTTAAATATGCCTCACTGTTCATCTTTCCAGGACAAGTGTTATTTTGTGGTTTTATTGAATAAGGTATTATGGGATTTAGCTGTAAAGTTGGTGAAGATCAGAAGTACACCAGCATTAACATTGCTAATTTAATCCTATAAATATAAGTTTATTTGTTGAATTTAATATTAATTAAAAATTCTGCTTTTCTGAATTATGGCTATGAGTTATTTCTCTTACCTGTATGTTTTCTGGCCTGCATATTTTTATTCTAATGTTTGTACACACTGCTGGACTACACTTAACCATGAGATGCCTCATACCTCAGTAGGGTGTTTGGTAAAATGGAGGACAGGTGAAGAGAAACCTTCCTTGTATAAAGAATTGTAAATATGGTTTCTATCTAGTAAGTATGACGTTTTAGGAGAAATACAAGAAAGTTTCTGTGGTGATTATCAGACTTTGCCACTGTGTGTGTTCAGACACAATTAGTGTTCACAAATAGTGAACTAAGGGTGTCTGATGCCCATTTCCATTGTTGCTTGGGCATGCATGGAGAAAATGCTGATAAAAAAACTACTAAAAAAACAAAACCAAAGCATGGAAGGTGTACTTTGTCTCCCTGATACTTTTTCCATGCATGTAGGCTTTACTCTTCCATATTGCATGTGCGAACTTTAATGCGAACTTTACTGCAAACAGATTTGCTGTGCAAGGAATTGTACAGGTCAGTAAGAAATCCATTGTCTAAGATGGGGAAGACATAACAGATTTGCTGTGTGCATGTTTTGTAACAACTGGACAGTGTGGCAAAGTTGAAAGGGTCTTCTAAGCAAGTTATCTAGTTGATGTGCTGCCTTCAGTGAGGCATTTCTCATCCTTATTACTTTGGTTTTCATTTTGATAAAGTTTGTTATTGTCCTTTTGTGCAAAGCCACTATAAATTTAAACAGCATGAAAATCAAAAGTTCTGGTTGTGGAATTCTATTCACAAGTCAGTTATAAACAAACCCATATCATAGGTTTTTGGTGAAGCTTTTTAGAAATTACCAGGTGTTTCTGTCATACCAAATTCTGGGTGTAAGGCCAGAATTTCTAGGAACTAAAGTGTCTGTGTGTGGTACTCACTGCATGCATCTCATTGTCCATTTTTTATCAATCCTTATAGCATTGTATCAAAATACCTACAATGAGTAATTGCTGGGGTATTACTTCAAAAGCTTATTCTTCGTGTGATCAAATGTGGAAGGACCTTACAAAAGCAAGAGAGAAGCAGTTTGACTCTTGCACAAATTGATTTCTCCCTCTGTAGGAGGTACACTGTACAGTGTTGGGGTTTTGAGAAATAGCTTGTTTCTTTCTGTTGCCCCTTAGGGAAGGAAAGAATGTTAGGAGTCAGCTGTCTCTGTGTTTGGAAAGACATTGGGCAGTCTATTTGTAGCACAAGAGAATAAAAAAGCACATGTGGAAATACATGGGAAGATGCTGGAGACTGTAGATAACCACTTCCTGTCAGCAGAACCATATAAGTTGAAGTGAAAGTGTCTCAAAAAGGTGATCTAGAAGGTCTGTGGCCCTCTTATGCTGATTTTTGGTGAGTCTTGAGTATCAAGCAAATTCCAGAGTAGAAGCATTTGAATCCTAACTGCAGCACTTTTAAGCAGACAAGAAATGGGTGAGATTCTGTAGGATTCTTGTCTGATGCTGTGTCAAAAAGGCTGTTACAATGGCCTGAAATGGCTTTGAAAATGGAGGTAATGAAATCATACTTCATGTCTGTGTACATCCTTGTTGATACTAATTAATTTTTTAATGCTGCACATGCATATGCTTCTGATGTCTACATTTGAAGAAACATATTGAAAAAGCAATGGGCAGAGAAAAGGAGATTTAAAGAACTGAAGTAAAACAACTGTTAAAATAGAAATTAAAGATGACATGATAAGTGGCTTTTAAACTTGGTGAGGATAAAATATGAACTGCTAAAGCACTCTTTAACTTGGTGAAGAAAAGTAGAAAACACCGTAGAGCTGGAAGTCAGACATTCACCTTGGAAATAAGGGAAACATTTTGACAGAGTGATTAACCAGTGGAACAAACTACCAGAGAAGGTGATGATTTTCCATGTCTTGAAGGCTTTCAAGTAAAGAATAGATCCTTTTCTGTAAGTTAGGCTTTAGCCAAATGCTAGTTTGCCATGAGGGAGTTGAGGAACTCTGAGCTTGTACAACTCTTTGTGCCTTTGGCATGAAGCTGATGTGTGCTGCAGGGACTGTTAACATTGAAAGGTCTCCAAGGCCAAACTCATGAGGCACGTGTCCAGAGTGGTGCGTACCTAGGGATGAAAAGGCTTGAAGGGCTCCAAGTGTTGGTAAGTGTATTTTCCTTCTTGAACTCAATACAGGCTAACTATGGAGAATTGAATAGCCTGGGACACTAGAGCTCAGACCAGATGATCCTAAATGTTACTGTGAATTTATTAACCTAATTTCCATTTCCTTGTGTTAATACATGCCAAAGACTGAAGTGGAAATGAATCCTGCTGCTGGCTGCTTCCACCTACGTAGCTGTGGTCATAGAGGACAGAAGTGCTATACAAGCAGCAGCTGCCCTGCTTGGTAGTTTTTTCCACTTTTTAAAATTGCGAGTGCCTGCTGATGGTCCTTCACCCAAATGCCAGACAATGTCACTGTCTGTTCCCATCTCATTTTGTTGGTTGCATTTAAAGTCTTTAAAGACTGAAGTCTTTTAAAGACTTTAAATGACTTTAAACCTCAGAGTCTTGTGCCTTCTTGACCAGTTTTCCTGACTGGTAAGGATTTGCTAGTAATTCTGTGGGACTGCAAGGAGACAAGCAAGTGTGTGTTAGCGGTACACATGAAAGACTGTATTGTAGAGGGTAAATAAATAGAAAAGCATGGAAAAAAGTGTTTTCAAGCACATGTGCAAGATGCCTCTTTAGAATTATAAAGGTACTTACTGACATCTCTTGCCTATTGTACTGTATAAGCGAAGGGTAATAGTTGTGCTTTTGATTGATGGTAATGCATCTTAATGTTGTTACCTGTTTTGATGGGGACAGCTTAGGCTGCCTTGCAGGAAAGGTTCTTCTCTAGAACAAAAAAAAAAATCCCTAAAAGGATCACAAATGTTTACACTTGCTAAAATATTTCTTCTCTTAATATAGAATAACCACTTTCAGTTTTTAACTTTTTGAAAAGTCACTTCATACAGAATGAAGCAAAAATAAATACATCTGTTCTCCATTTGGTTTTAGTTTAACTTTTTTTTTAAGCAGAAATCCTGCATCAGCGTTAATCTCTTAACAGCAATAAACAATGAAACATGAAGATAGACTGCCAGAGAACTCAAGAGTGGTGGGGGTATATAAAATACCCTTTCCTCAACATCTTACAGTTTCCTCTGTTGTTTGTTATTTTGGTAGAACTGGATACCTCACTTCTAAAGCATGTCACATTCTTATTTAGACAAGAGTATTGTGTCACAAGTTCTTTCATTGTACAAATAGCATGGAAATCTGTCTTTTGTGCTTCTGTAAATCTGAGATAACCCTCAGGTTCCACTCTCACAGTGGTTCTGTGAGGAAGCTTCTGCAAGCCAGGAAGCTTTTGCAGCTCTCTCTTGTGTAATCTCCACAACCTCATCTGCTGACATTTCCCTCATGGTAGGGAGAAAAGTGATGTCAGAAGAGGGTTCCTGGTGAGTTGCTGATATTTATGCCACTCTTAAAAGAGAGAGAACACTTTTCAGTGTTTATCTGAACAGTCCAGCAATATTCTGAGCACATTGTGTACTTTGTGCATTCAATGCCACTAAGTTTCCTGAAGTGGACAGGCCTCAGAAAGGATGTTCAAATGTCAAAATAGATGCTATCAAAATAAATGTTATTGACAGGATTTTACAAACTGTTTCGTCACTTCTGAAAACATCTTTCCTTCTGTTTGCTTGGCTATTAGTTTTTTTGAGAAAATATATTACTCTATGGTAAAGAAGAGAAGAAAAAATTTCCAGGTGTCGAATGAAATACTGGAAGACTACTATCTGAAGTGATCATAATAAATGTGCAGAAGGTTGTTATGTTTAATAAGTACTTTCATTACATTTTTTGCTCTTACCACAGCTAAAACAGTGCTTAAGATGTAGGCATCCATTTTGAGCTCTAGCTTCAGATTTTCATTTGAAAAACAGTAAACAGAATGTTACATGATTAAATTCAACATCTCTTACCGATTGTTTGCTCCTCAATGGTAACATCTAACTATAATATGAAATTGTTCTTATTAGTGTTCATGATTTTGATCACTGAAAAAGTTCCCTGCCAATCAGATGGCAGTTTATCAGTGAATTACAGGAACATCTTTCATATATTTCATAGCTTTCATTCTCTGTAATAGAAAATTATTTTTAATAGGATCTATATTTTATGATTAAGCTAATTATTTCTTTTTCACTGAAAACATTCTCTGAACCAATTTTGTTGGTGCTTGGAAATGGTATTTAGCAAAATTCGTTTTGACAGTGAAAAATTTCTTTCTGTAAACTATTAAGAGTTGACAGCCCTGAGAAATTGGTTCCACGATCAGAATAGTAAATCTGAATTTTCCACTGTAGTTGTCTCTTGTAGAGTAAATTTTTAAAAAAAGGTACTGTGTTAGACTTGGTAGTCACTGTGAACCCTTTCACAAATTTGGGTCATTGTCCCTTGTATTAATACTTAGATTCTTGAACTTGGATTTATCTATGTGCTATCTATTTCTTACTCTTCACCAACCTCTGAAATCTTCATCAGTATTTGTGTAAGTTATTTCTTTAATTGTAGCACAATTAAAGGAATATAAGCTAGTCTCTCCGAATTAAGAAGAAAAAATTATCTGTTATAGTAGGGAGAGGGAACAGAAAATAGATTTTCAGAAGCAGCGCCTGCTGGGTTCTCATATGTTGGTGTTGACTGTCTTTAGATGATAGCTATGATATTATTCTGTAAGTCTCAATAACCAAAAATAATTTGGTAAAACACTCATATAGCAGTTAACCTGTTTCTTGTGTAACTGATGTCTTTCCATAGAACTACAGAAACGTGAATACATACAGTAGTTAGAATTTATAATTAAACATTTTAAGTCTGGTTGTTTTCCTTTCTTTCTAGAATATTTTCTTTCTTGGACATAGTTACTTTGTGTCGCTGTGCACAAGTTTCCAAGGTATGTATTTCTCTTGGTTTTTTTTTGTTGTTCCCTATGCTGTTCTCTTAATTACATCCAAATCATGGGATTCATTGCAATCTGCTTCCTGTTAAAAAACCAAAAAATTCTCAGTCTCAGCTTATTAAAGCAAATAAGCAGGGGTCCCAGTTTTGTATGTAGATGTGGGCTTAGTTGCTGTGTCCAGGAGTTCTGACTAAAGGCTGTGGAAAACATATCCAGTCCTGTTTGCTCTGTATCTGGAGAAGGGATTAAGCCCAGTTTGGCATGATGGCATTTGCTTTTTATAAAGCATATGGCTGTATAACACTATTTTTCAGGTGCAATTGCTGCCTAAAATTCCATGTAGTTTGGTTAATGTGCACCATGTGTCTAAGAAGTAGATCCATAATTTTCTTGCCAAGTACAAAAGTATATGGATGTTAAGTAGATCGGCTACTAGTGGAGGAAAAAGGTACACACAAGATATTAGTGAAGGCATGCTAAGTTTTTATGTTTAGCTTGTCTTTGTTTTTTCTTCTTGAAATAAAATGAATAATGCTCCATTTCTACATCAGCTGCATACAATGAACTATATTATTATAAAACATAAATGAATCTTATTTAATATTTTTCTTCCTCTTCTTACAGTTGGGTTTGGTTTGGGATTTAATTGGTTGGTTGATTCAATGTATAATTGTGTAATTATTTCATTCTTTACCCATATCACCCTGTCTTGCAACTTCAGTAAGTCTTGTGAGTCAGGTAACATCAGGTTTCATCTAAAACCTACAAAACTGCATAAGAAAACCAAAGTGATTGAATAAATTGTATCTTTCTCTGAAAACTTGTCAGTTGGATGTGATATTCTTTTTTCTCTCATTTTCTGCACATAACTGTGTTTCTCTGGCTTCTTAATTCTGCTTTACTTTGAACAACTATTGCTTTGACAGTGAAGGGCAAGCTCTCAAACATGTACATGTAACATAGCAGATGGAAAGAAAAGGCCTGGTCCTAGTAGTGGAAAGTCAGCAGTTTTCTGAAAGGTTTCTGTTTTCTCAGAATAGTAACTAGTGAGGTTGAGGAACTGTGGTTTTATTGAAAGGAATCTCATCTGCAGCTTCTTTTTTTCCATTTAGATGTAGCAAAAGTAACTAATTAGAAAACTTTACAAAAGCTTTTTAAGAATGGAGGGTTAAATCTTTGTATATGTGCTTCGCATTTTATATCTTGCTTTGCTGTATGTTTTGTAGCCACAAGTTAACCTTTGAAGTGTAATCCATTTAGGAAATTTGAGATTAATTTCTGCAAATTCTATGTTTTTAGCTATATATGAGTACTAACATCTACAAATTTTTTTAAAGTGCTACCTGAAATTGTCAAGTTTGTAATTACATTACTGAGAGAAAATGAAGGGAGTGGGCAGTAGAGGTAATAAATAAACTATTTGTTTTCTGTAGGCATGGAATGTTTTAGCTCTGGATGGAAGCAATTGGCAAAGAATAGACCTCTTTAACTTCCAAACGGATATAGAGGTTAGTGTCTTTTTCATTTTTAGGGTATTTTTTATTCCTATGGAGATGTTTAAGAGCATAGCCCATTTTGCCTTGCATACTGTGCTTGTTTTCACACATTTTAAAGACTAAGTTCATGAAAATAGCACTGTGAAGGAGCAAATTAAAAAGAGCTCCATATTTGACTTTTTTTTTTTTCTGGATGTGTGTTTCAGTTTTGGTTGCCAGCTGTGTATCAGATGTTTTTTATATATCATATACATATAAGGCTCTAGAAATTCAAGCCTGCTCATTTCCAGAAAGGAAAGGTGTAAATGGTGCCTCTGGATGGAGTGAGATTCTTGGAATTGCTTTTACAATCTAGAGGATAGTTTTGCTTGTCCCAAATCCTTCTATGAGGGGGCCATCTAGTGCTGGAAGCTCACTGGACACTTGGCTACAGCATTTGGAGATTGCAGCATTAAAATGCTGGACAACTTTTCTAACTGCAGGCTTGCCTAGATTTGATTTGTGTGTATCTGATTACAATTTTATGACCCTTTGTTTCATAAGGTTTAAACCTTGTGTGAAGTGCAGGTACATGTGAAGTGAAGTAGAATCCTTTCCAGTGTATAATGAAAGGTTTAAGGGCAGACTTGTCTTCTGTAAGAAAAACTTGCCTGGATTAATGCTATCATAGATGTGCAAAACAAAATAAAATATGACATCTGAAAATGAAGAAAAAAAATGAGTGGGGAACAATTCCTTGATTCAGTCTGAACTGGTATATTATTTGTTGATACAAATTGAATGTAAGCTACAACAATAGATTTGCTTCTGTATTTTGTGTTTTAGCTTCTTAGTTGCATGAATAAAATCCAGATGTGTTTCATTTGCTGTATTTTGCTAACCATGGTACAAACTGTTCCTAAATCTTTACAGTAACATAGAAAGTAAATTTTTTCACCACTCCTTTAAAACTTTATTGCCAAGTCCTGTGCTCTACTTACCTTAAACAAGAGGATCTTGCAGAGGTAGGAGAAAGATTTTTGGCATTTGCCTCAATCTAAATGTGTCAAAGAAGACTTGGAGCTTTAATGTCACGTCTTCAGTTGCCTTTAATCTTGTGTTCCTCATTTGCTAAGAAATAAAGTAAAACCCCACAGGTCTGCAGTCCTTCCTGTTGATAGGCCTTTTCTGTGTTTGCAGTCATTTTGGTATTTAGAAACACAGAATTGTATTTTCAAGTTTTCAATATATTTGTCATATATTTTACCTAGTGGTGTTGCTCTCTGAGATGCTGAGACATTTGTAACATGGGATTCAGGAGAAGGAGTGAAACTAAGTTATGATCTTCTATTGCTATAAAGAGCTATTGTGGTTTGGAGCAATTCAGTTACTTCAGTATATTGTATTTAAGTACATTTGTAATACATCCCTCTTAAATGTACTCATAAAAGTGTGTTCAGCAAGAAATTATTTCACAAATCAGTTCTTCAACAAAAGAGTTTCACATTTGGTGTCTAAGAACTCTTTTTAGCTGTTTTAGTATCATATTTTTTGTCTGTGAATTTTGGACAGGTAAAAGCTCCCAACTATATTTGGCAACTTTGTGCTCAGTTGGACATTGTGCTGACTGGTGATTTTTCAGTCAGTACTTGATCTGAGAATATCAAATTATGAAAAAGTAGGTTTTGTGAACTTTTCTTTATTTAAGACTTCACATGGTAGAGAATAAAGTGGGGGGGGGACACCCTATAAAAAGTGTTTGTTTTATATCAAAAATGTGTGATCTTGAATTTAAATGTACCTTATGATTTCTTGGTATGTGGAACCAATTGTAAGCTGGGGTAGGTTGAAAAACTAGTTTTTTTGAGTGACAAATTATTCAAAGAGCTAAATGCATTTGAATGCACAAAAGTTGTCTTCTTTAGTGTGCTGGTTTTTGGGAGGTTTTATGTGATTAAAGAAATAAATGAGTTTGGGAAAACTTATCTCATTATTTGTTTGTATTTTCTTTGAATAATTCTTTAGGATTTGGCTTTTTTCTGCAATGTAAATTGAACTTGCATTATATATTATTCATTGAAGAATTTATCCTTACAGTAAAGGTATTTGGCCTTTGCTGAGAAATAATACTGATTAATTGAAAAGCTTTAAAAAATCTAAATTAGATTTTCAGTTTCTTTGTTTTGGTGTAAATTCTTTGGAGTGATAAGATAAGCAATGTTGCTTATGGACCAAGAAATAAGCTCTGATAAGAAAATATTTTCCTATAGTGATGGCCAGGTTAGTATTAGCGAAGGACAATAAAATGTAACAACATGACAACAAAAAATCCACTGACCTGTAATTCTACACATATTTCTTCTTTCAAAAAACAAAGGGAGAGCAAAAAATGCACACTGCTGTTAGGTATTAATCCTGTTGTTGCTACTCCCACCAAGGTGTTTGGCACCTTTCAGTTGCAAGCATCCTAGGCAGGAGCTGTAAAACAGGGACTTGCAGGAGGCTGTTGTGATGTACTGGCCTAAGCAAGATCTCTGTGAGCAATTCCAGCTTAGGTGCTGTAAGAGTGGCTGGGACCCTTGAGGAATGGCCAAGCCTCCCGTTCCACCTCTGGGGCACTTCCCTACCCATCTGACAAAAGTTGAAGATCATTCTAGTAGTCTTAATGGGTAGGGTCTGCTGTGACAAAAGGTTGAGCTGTGTGTGATCAAATGAAAAAAAGGAAGAGATAATTAAAGATTGAATTGAATAGTACCTGAGTGTGAGTGGAGATTCCCAACAGGTAACTGTTCTTTCTTAAAGCAGAAAAAGAAATTCAAAGAGTTACAGTTCTTAGTATAGTGGGGTGTAGCTGGGGCTAGTCTTAACTCCTGGGATTTTTAATTTGGTTACAATATTGTGTCAGAATAAAACTCAGCTAAATCTTCCTTTTATTTTGTTTAAGGGTCGTGTTGTGGAAAATATATCAAAAAGGTGTGGTGGGTTCCTGAGACAGCTTAGTCTGAGAGGATGTCTTGGTGTTGGAGACTCCTCTTTAAAGTAAGTAAAATCCTTGATGGAGACATCACTTGTTTCCTAATGTGTGCACCAACTGCAATTAGATTACTGTTATGTCTGTTTGTATTTCTGAGTCCTGACTGATGAGCAAAGTGGGATACTTAGGTAAGTACTAAATACCTTAGTATTGATTGACTAAATGAGACATCAGTTTGAGATCAAAATATAGCTTCTGTTATTTTCTAGCAATGAACTAAGAAATGAAAGCTTGTGCTTTCCAAAAACGTGGCTTTTTCTTTCATTAGGATTATGTTGATATTGCTCCATTTTCAAGTGGTTAAAATGTTTTTGGACTATACTCTGGCTTCCTTCAATAGTCAGAGTATCTAGATTAGTGGTCATTTTATTGTTTATCGTCTAGTGTGGACAAGAGGTGACCCTAAAAATAGGAGGAAGGATAGAGACTGATACCTACACTGAGTGTCTTCAAAATCAGGAAAGATCTGGAATTCTTTTCTTGGTAAAAATAAGAACAGACGGGTGACAAGAAAATCTTGAGAGGCTCTAGAGAGGACAGTGACCCTTCTTTTACACAGAATATGAACACAACTGTACAGTTTGTTCCCAGAAGAATGTTTGAATCCATATAAGCTTTTTCCAATGCAAACTGTTTAGCCAGCTTCCTCTGGATATTTCTGTGAGTATTTAAACCCTAAGATCCTACCTCCAGCTGAAGGTGGAGCACCACAAGTGCTTTAGGGCTCAAAGAACATTTGAAGGAAATCTTGGGGTCTGGCTTTTTGCAGTTATGCTTTCCTCCTCTCTCCCTGGAGCCTGGGCTGGATGGTGTTCAGTCTCAAGTACTGTGGCCATTCTCAGGTGGAAAATAGAAGCACAAAGATTTTGTTATCAGTGGGCATTAAGCTAGTGTCCTGTGACCTTTAGCTATTTCTAAACTTTATAAGTCAGTTATTCTTTAACTTTTGTCTCTAGAGTAAATTCATGCAGCATTAATTTTCAGATACTTGTTCTGAAAGTGATTTTTCCTGTAAGACTATTTGTGTTGTTTCCAGATCTATTAGTTTTGTGGGCAATACTAATTTCTCTATTTATCCTTCTTCAACATCAACTTTTGAGTAAAATAGCCAATTACTGATGTAGGTATTGCCCATGTAAGCACTGAATGCTTGTGGCAGGTCTGTCAGGACATGCCCCATGCTTGAATCTCAGAGGCAGTTTGCTGTTCCTCCAAAGTGTAACATCTTTCCAAGTGATTTGAAGAGTGTCTTGATTGTAAATCTCCCTCCAGTATATGTATTTTGGAATAGCTGTTTTGAGTATTCAAGTGGAAACTCTCACCAGTATAACTGCTTGCTGGGGTTTTTTTTCCCATTGTTTGCAACCCATGCTGTAGAGCCAGAAGTTGTTACCAGCTGAGCGTGTAGTCAAATCTGTTAACCAGGGCAAGCCTCCAGACAAAACTGTTTTTGTGTGTTTCCTTCCCTCCTGCCAATAAAATCCATGCAGCTGAAGGAAACGTGGGCATAAAAACAGTGTTCTGAAATGCAATGGTAGCTGTAAATATTACTTTGCACAGATGAAAAGAAAATGTATGTATTTCTTCAGGCTAATTAGTATAATGATATATACAAGCAGTATAATAGCTCCAATCATCCTTAAAGTTCATACCCAGTAGTGCACACTGTTGCTTTTTAATTTTTAAAATAGTAAAGAAGGAATTTGCAGCCTACAGGGAGTTCCACTGGTAGTTCTATAGACTTAGGTCACCCTTGCTATTGTACCAGGTGTGTCCCTTTCCATTTGCTGTGGGAGCAAGCTCCTTATTAAGACTTGCAAAGGCTTCGGTAATGAGATGTGCAAAAACTCTTCCCAGAAGCCTAATGTTTAACTGATGTAACACTTGAAGCTTTCTGTTTATGCCCTTTGAGTTTTTGTTATGGTATTTGAAGCAAATCCTGGCTGATACATGACAGAAATAAGCCCAAGTGGTGTTTGAGGGAGAAACAGCACTTTCCTAAGACCAGAGACTTGCAGTAGGAAAAGGAAGAAGCAACCACTGAGACAAATGTGTTTGAAGCATACTTTGCAGCTACTCTGTGGCTTGAAGATCGGGCTTTTTGACCAGGGTGGGAGGAGGTACAAGTGGGAGAGAGCGCGCTCTAGTGACTGCCTTGCACTCGGGACATTGTGTTGATTCAGCTCTTTGTTGTGTTTTAGGACCTTTGCACAGAACTGCAGAAACATCGAACACTTAAATCTCAATGGGTGCACAAAAATCACTGACAGGTAAGTCAAAGAGGTTTTTTGATGGATGGGAAAATTTGGAAAAAGAAGTAGCTGAAGGTATTTTTAGTGTGTCTGCTGTTTTGCAGCACGTGTTACAGTCTTAGCAGATTCTGTTCGAAGCTGAAACATCTGGATCTGACATCCTGCGTAGCCATCACAAACAGTTCTTTAAAAGGCTTAAGGTAAGAAGATTCAGTGTTCTGTGTTAAAGAAAAGTGTTTAAAGGGCTGTTCAGCATTTAATAAAGTTAAAAAATTGGTGCTGAGCCTTTATACTGTGAATCAGCACAGGCTGTATTCTATATCTAAGACTTCTGGGGTGTAGACTGTGGTGCTTGTGTGTGGTCTTTTCTCATGACTTTTCTGTGGAGGCCTGGCACAGTCCACTGGCTATCATTAATTTCTAACAGTGTGTTTAATTTGGGTTTCCCACTGTTATGACTATTTGAAGGCTGGATTTAACTTTATGTATTTTTTTAATTCTCCCAGTGAGGGTTGCAGAAATCTGGAACATTTGAATCTTTCCTGGTGTGATCAGATTACGAAGGATGGTATTGAAGCACTGGTGAAAGGGTGTAGTGGACTAAAAGCTCTATTTCTTAGAGGTTGCACACAGGTACATAATTGCTTGGGTGATCCTTTAGGAGTAAAATTTTATTTTGGGATTTTGAAATCTCCATGAATTAAAAAATGTCATTTTTGTTATAGTATTTTGTTCAATATTGCAAGATGTGTACATTTTTTGGGCTGCTTTGCTGTGCTTTTAATTTCTTGTTTCTTTTCCTATGTCCAATTTAATTACTAAATATAGTTAGAAGATGAAGCATTGAAACACATTCAAAATCACTGTCATGAGCTTGTAATCCTGAATTTGCAATCGTGTACAGTAAGTATTTGAAGCTTCCAAAGGTACATTCTCTAAAAATCAGAAATAATTTTGAATGCTAATCAATTGATCTGCTGTACACTTAAGTAAGATAGTACATTTCTGGAGTTTACAGGATTTTGAGTGAAATAATAGCTTTAAATGAGCTGGCTGTTTCTACAGATGAGTTTTGACTTGAAGTGTTGGGTTATTTTTTTCCCCTTCATTACATCTTTTAAGTGTGGTGAACTCTAGAGTAAGAATTAACTGCATTCATTCAAATTGCCTGAACTGTGTAGCATTTTGGTCTATTCATAATTCTGAGGTTTCTAATTGAGCAGAAGTCGTGTTCTGGGCTACATAATAGAGAGTAAAATGTAATGGTATCATAACTGAAGATGATTCAGAACCATCTAAGTGGCAGAAGGGCATGCCCTTCCAATATTAATGGAGAACACATTTATTAGTAATGAAATGACTGGGAATCATTCATGTACTTTTAATTCTAGCTAGAGAACACAAATTCTCTTTGCTCTGGTTTATATTAGCTTTTTCATTGTTTCTGATGTGACTTTTCAGGAATGGGAAAGGCCTTCTTTTAGATTTTAAATGTATCTAAGTCATTCTTTCCCTGCAAATGAGCCTTAAAAGATATTGAAATCAATTAGAATTTCAGTGTTTCAGTCATGCAGAGTTGAATAATGAAATTATATTTTTGTTTGGTTGGTTTTGAAAAGTTTTCTAGTTTTATTGCTAGAAGGTATCATAAAAACCTGCAAACCTTTCAAATCTGTTTTACAGATTGTTCTATAATGAATGTGGCATGGGAACTATTTTTTGTTAAGATTGAACCTAATAGATTTCTTCAAAGTGTTGAATATTTTTGAGTGTTAGGGATTATTTAAAGTTACATTAAAATTGCAGAAAATAAGAACAATAAGAATACAAAGCTTGAGCTTCCTGATACTGATGTTTAGTGAAAGAGAATTTTTCAGTCTGAACATAGGTGCTCACTGAAGCTGGGCACTTAAAGAGAATGGCAGTGAAGTTCCTTCTTTTGGTTAGAGCCACATTTAAATAAAGTCAGTATGTAATTTCCTCCCCTTTTACTCTTCCTTTTGCTGCCCTTCTCACAAGTTCTTTTTCTGTTGTGTTTTGTGTGACACTAATGAGATCTATCAAGGCCAGCCTTTTCTGACTTTTTATGGAAGGATCTCAAGTGGATGATAATCAGTTCTTATCTCTCCCACTTCACAGTGGCATTGGCACAGAAGTGCACCAGAGCTTTCCTTTGGTCAGGATGTCTGTTGTTGTTTAGTACAAACAAAAAATCGTCCCAAGGGAAAGTAGTTTTTTCTTTCAGTTTTCTGAATTGCTAGTCTGTGTGTCCTACCTAATTACGTGTGCTTTAAAGCTGAATTTCACTGGAGGTGTGTCCTGCTTGCTATGGCTTGGAAGCATGCTTCCAGAAGCATCCAGGCTCCATATGATCAAAGGGATTTTTACACAGCAGGTGTGCTTGTGCTCTATATGATCCCCACTGTAATTCTAGTGACTCTGTTTTATGGACCCTGTAAAATGCCAGGCCAGCTCCAGCAGCTGTGGAATGAACTTGTATTAGCTTTGGAAACTGCACATCTGAAAGGTACCATCTTTAGAGAAAGATTTTAGAAACTCGCAGGGACTTGCAGGCATTTTTTGAGCACTTTTATTTCCTGACAGTGATATGGGCATTGAAATCACAAGCAATTTCAGAGTGGAAAATTTTCATATATGACTTGAGGGCTTGTTACAGCAGCATAAAATTTACATAGTCCTTGCCTTCAAAGCCATCCCTTTTTCCAGTAACAGCATCATGTGTATTTCTCAAAGCAAACAGAACAGTTCCAGAAAATAACATGGTTTTGTAGAGTCAAATCCAGAAGTACCTGATTTGGACAGGACTCCAAAATGTATCATCTTACCTGTAGATTTTACAAATCCTTTTGGATCCCCGAAAAGAAAAAGAGACTTCTAATTTTCTGCTGATAATAATTTGACTGAATTAGCTGCAAAATCTAAACTTCTGATATTAAAAAGTTCTGGCTGGGGAGGGGAAAGCATAAGGTAATCTCCCTTTGTGCCGAGCTACTGAGATTTCTCGTCCTGTTTTCATCCAGGAATGGTTATTTTTGTGGTATTAGCATCAGAAATATGCTACAGTTGTATGAGCATACTCAAATGAGGGGCTTATACAAGGCTTTCTATTAAAAATACTGGAAGGTCTTTGCTATTTTTGCAAGAGTATTATTAAGCCAGGAAATAAAACAATCTGTTCCACACAGCAGAAGAATTAAATTCATAGTGTTAGGAGGAGGACTGAGAGCTTTTATCAGAATAGAAGACTTGTAAACAAAATCTTATTTGCACACACACAGTGATCCAGTTCCTGTTGCTATTTTGTGTGCAGCTGCAATGGAGCTATTTCTTATAGTTCCTGTTTCAGAGAGAGAACTTATTTACTCATATTCTAAATTTGGAGTTACTCCTTACAGAATATCTACTACAAAACGTTTTTGAGAAATTAAAAGTCCTCTTTTGAGTTAAATCTTTCATCTAAAGGGGTATGTATAGGGTAGGGCAAATCTGGCTTTTATGCTTAACTTCTGTAAAAAATGGATTTTGTGTAATTGTTTCCCTGTAACTCTTGCTTCAAAAGTTACCAGAAGGTGAAGGGTTTTGCCCTTGGGTTCTAATGCTCCAGGGAAAATTAGGTAGTTAGTTCTCCTGCTGTGAGGCTTTGAAATCTCTTTTTCACTGTTCCCAAACTTACACAGTCACTGGAACAGAAGACCTGGACCCCACCAATATGTAAGAACTGTGCACAATTTTAAAAAAGTGAAAAATTATAAAACAAAAAGCGAAGTGAAAGAGGAAGACAACAACAAACAACTCTCACTTTGTGATTCAGCCTGCCTTAGAGTAGACCTTAAGGTCTATGGAAAAATACCTAGTTAAGTAGGAATTGTAAATGTTGATTATCTTCAGTGTTATCTTTCTATGTGGTTTCCTGACTCTGTTTTTTGGTTGAAAATCTGGGTTGCCTTGGTTATATAGAGTGTGACAGTAGCAGTTCAGTGGCAATGTCTTGAGTTTTGTTCTTGGCTGATTACTTGATAAGGAAGTAACTTCAACCTTCTTCTGTATTGCAGCAAATTTCAGATGAAGGCATTGTGAAAATCTGTAGAGGATGCCATAGACTGCAGTCACTCTGTGTTTCAGGCTGTAGCAACCTGACAGATGCTTCTCTCACAGCTCTTGGTCTGAACTGTCCAAGGCTGAAGTGAGTATGTCGTGAGTGTATTGTATGTCATGTTCTTACTGGCCTGGTCTAAGAAATTCACTTCTGAAGATGAGCTGCATTTGCAACCAAAACATTAGGTACATAAACTTGAGGGCTGGTCCTCTGTAGCTTCATATTAATGTAGTTCACTGTGTATCAGAAAAACAATAACAAATATATAACAATAACAATATATAACAAATAAGATGTGCTGAACCCAGCAGTTCAATTCTGTGCTTCTAGCCAAATATTTTGGGTACTAACTACAAGCGAGAAAAAAAGAAGATATTAAGCCCATTACTTTTTTGAAAGTGAAGAAGATCTGTGGTTGTGTTGTTTCTTTTGATGTTTATACTGTGATGTGGTTTTATGCAGTCATTTGTCTTGAAGAATAGCTAAATTATATCTGATTATTAAAGATTTTATTATAAAAGTGCTTTTAATATGCTCTGCAGTACAGCCTGGTGTTCTTAAACTCTGAAATAAAGTGTGCTCATGTCTTTGCAAGCATGGACTGATATTTATGAAAGATGTTTTCAACAATAGGGGCTTATCAGTTAAAAATAATATAAGCTTCCCCATTGGTGTAATTTGTGCAAACATATATGTTATGGTGGGCTTTAAAACCATAGCTCAGTTATGCAGCAGCTCCCCGGTTATGGAGACACATTGTAGAGACAGATAATACTTCTAACTTTAATGTAAATTAAATA
The DNA here is from genome assembly GCF_000277835.1 of Geospiza fortis. NCBI lineage: Eukaryota > Metazoa > Chordata > Aves > Passeriformes > Thraupidae > Geospiza > Geospiza fortis. Next base: position 2,153,126 of record NW_005054364.1, read on the forward strand.
AAAATATTTTTGGGTGACAAATGGCCATTTACAACAGGATCACACAGGAGTCAGAACTTGTTATCCTTAAATCACAGACAGTGGAGGAATGAGTAGTCTGTAAAAATTAGGGGATGCTGCATTCAAATTCCAGTGTACCATATGCTGACACACAGAGTTCCTTTAGCTGAATGGGTGAAAAAGAGCTTTTGTTACTGTAGAAGACCTGTCCTTAAGACAACTCCAGGCTGACAGTCCCCTTTGTGTCACTGTTCATATTTATTAGGAGCTTAGGAGCCTTTTGGCAAATTTACTGGAGTTCCCTAGAAAGCTGTGCTGTTACTGCTGGTCTTTTTCCACCATTTCTCTCATTTTCTCAATTAGCATCTCAGATGGGAAATAAAAGGAGGTCTAAACTGCTGCTAGTTGTGCAGTTCTTTCCAAGGGCAGTGCAAGTGCAGCAGAAATTGTTTCAGCTTTGGTAGGAAAACTGTCAGCCACAAGGGGGAAGGCGTCTGCTGCTCTGCTCCTGTAATGAGGAGCAGCACAGGGAAGGAAAATGACCCTTTGCAGTGATTGCTGTGGGGATTACTGCATGTTGGAAGGACAGAGCTGGTTACAGCTAGACTTTTGGGACCATGGATGGAAAGTACTTGATAAAAATTATGTTGGAAATCAAAGGGAAATGTAATTCCACACTTGTTCTATACCTTCTGAATATTTCAGTGTTGAGTGTGAAAGAAAACTCTGCTGCCTCTGTTGGACTTGCTGACCCTGTCAGGAAATTTTTGAGTATTTTCTGTGCTGTGCTACTCTCACTTCACTTCAGGATCTTGAATGTCCTACTGTGCTGCTTTCTGTGATACTGCTGTATTTCCCTGGTTCAGTTGTTACCAGTCACAAATATCTCCTTGGACAGAAACCTGGGTCAAGCTTTCTGCAATCCCTTTGGCTATATTTCTTATCTCACATCGACATACAGATGTCTTGTGCTCTTTCACGGGTTTGGTGCCATCTCTTTTTTTTTTCCTTTATTAGCACTTTTTTATGCTATAATACTTGTAGGTATTTTGGCAAGGCTTGTCAAGAAAAGCACCTGTGAACCATGAATGCCTTTGTCTGGGTGGGACTGTGAAAGTCAGGATCATATTCCTTTCAGCCCCACCAGCTGCTACTCCCAGCTCCACAGGAGTAGGGAGGTGCTGAGTGCAGAGACATTCCAGGTGTGCCCAAAAGCAGCTGTAGGCAATGAATGCAACTCAGTCTGACTCAGAGAACATTTCTTCATAAGAGTGGAGAATCCCCTTTGAATATCATTTTGTCTCATCAGCTCCTATGTTAGATACTTTTTCACAAGTCACTGGGTGGGAAATTCATGTCAGCTGTAACAGGAAAAAAGAAGAGCCCTCTGTATTTAAGCACAATCACTAAAACAAAAGCAAAACTTAGAACTTTGGTCATTATTTCCATGCTACCCAATGCTGTCCCACCTGTTTTTTTCCTTCTGGGGCCTGATTAATGCAGCATGTGTGATTACAGCTCACTCCTCATTCTCCTGCCCTGTCTGCACACCCAATTTCAGGACAGCTAGAGCTGCTTATCTTCTGGTTTCTTATTCCTCTGTTTCTATAGTTGTCTTTTCAACTGGGTGTGCAGGAAGCAGTGTCCTCACTATTTTTGATATCATTGCAGATGTCATTGCCTATCCACCCCCCTTTAAAGTCAGCCATGTAATGAGATGGGATTTGTAGCAAGTAATTGATGAAAGGAGTTAGAAGGATGACAAATGTGACCTAATGTGGGAGGTTTTTGTGGTGGTGTTGTTTTTTTCCTTCCTATTTGGTATTACAGGCAATTTTCAGAGTAGCTGAGAGTATTTTATGATAGGCTGCTAACTGCCCTTGATGGAAGGGCACAGAATTCCTGAACATAAGTAAAGTAAATCCCAGAGGGATTAGAACCATCCATTTGGCAAGAGATGCCTGTCTTGTACTTAGCTTGAGTTTCCCTCATACTTCTGAACCTTGTTGAAGATGGAACTCTGGAAGTGGCTTCTCAAACCTGTGGGGCTGCTCAGCTCTAAATTTGCTGCCCTCTTGCTTTTGCCTTGGAAAAGGCTGATCCAGCAAAGTCATAGTCAGAGCCCCACATCCTGTACTTTGGTGGGGTTGGAATTTGTTCATGCACACAGTGTGGCTTTTCCCTTTGCACTTTCTCTCTAAAAGGGAGTGTTCTAATGACCTCCTAAACCAGTGGAATGATCTGGAGGCTTCTCAGTATTGCCACAAAAAGTTCTTTTGTCCCTCTTTCCCTGCCTCCTCCCTGCCAGCCCTAGCAGTGGTTGCTGTGGTAAGTTGCATTTAGTTTGTGCTGCTCATCCCATGGCACTGTGGTTTCCCCTTGCTCATCTTGATACTCATTCCACCTGCAAAGGGAAGTGTTCCTTAAAAAAAGGACAAAGAAAACAAAGACAACAAATGGGATGGAGGCCTGTTGTGCATACTAGTTGTGCTGTTTGGGGCAGTTGACCTTCTGGGATTTTTTTTTCTTGGTACCACTTCCCAGCGCCTGTTGGAAGTGTTAGGATTATCTTTCCAAAGCACTGTTGTTTTCTTTAAGGTTGTGTTGATATAGTTTGTTGTTCTTACTGCAGCTTGGAGGTTTTTAGCTCCATGCTTTCTGGTAACTTGCTTCACTGTGCTTCACGCAGAGGCTCTGAGGGGATTTCTAGTAAGCACTTTCTCAGTTTTGACATTTCCCAGCAGCCTGTGCTTAGATAACAGATGTAGGCTTCATCTGCATTTTCCTTAACTCAGGGTTTATTTTCCCATATCTTTCCTCAGATAACATGAGGAAAACTTGGTCACTATGCTTTTAGTAAAACAAGAGGTTAAAATGACCCTCATTGTGTATAATTTTTTTTCCACTAAATGTTCTCTGACTGTCAGAATCTTCTGATAAACTGAATTAAGTCTGCTTTTTAATTTCAGGTCATGGTGAAAAATAGGAGGAGGATGTGTGTATGTGTGTATTTCTGTATATGTACACATACTTTTACTATTGAGAACTTCTAAGTTGCAGGAGACAGATTTGTATCTCAAATGCATTTGCTTTTCTCTATGTTAATGTTTTCTTTAACATTTAAAACTTTTCCAGGATTCTGGAAGCTGCAAGATGTTCACATCTCACAGATGCTGGGTTTACCCTTCTCGCACGGGTAAGGGTTATTTCAGAAGGTAACAGCTCACCCTGGTTCATTGCTGCTGAGCAGCTGTGAATTGATGTAGTCCTGCTGGGAAGCAACATAAGAAGAGGAAAATTAAAGTAGAAAGAAGCCAATGGAGGAGGGGACTAAAAAGCTATTTCATTTCTGGATTATACTTAGATCTGCAACTTGATCTAATTTGCCAGCTATCATTGCATTTTTCACTTTTTTCCTCTCTTTTTCCATTTGTTTCAATTGTGTTTATTACGGTTTACACAATTCTAGACTCATGTTATGTATTCTAGCCACATTTCCCTTATATTGATGGCACATACCCTTGTGACATTTACATCAAAAAAATCAGCATATAATTCATTGTTCTGAAGATAACTTTAAAATACAGATCATTTACATTTTACATGATAAACTATAAGCACTGGTTCATGCTGTAAATCCATACAGTAAGCATATTGGTGCTGTCAAATGTTTCATGTTAGACTTGGGTGTTTGCTGGTTAGGAAATCTGAACACCAAAATTATACTCTGTAAATGGGATTTATGCTACTGATATTTAATGTGAATGAAAAGGGTTGTTTGTTTTTTTTTTGTAGCCACAGTGGTTAAGCAGAGTGGTTTTCTGATTATCCAGCTCTGCATCCTCAGGCTCTTGGTGGTCACCTCAAGCTCTTAAACCTTTTTTTCACTATTCCTGGAAAAAGCAGATTGGGAATTGAGCCAAGCTTTGGCACTGTGTGGTCTGCTGCAAGGTCACAAGGTTACATCCTTTTCTTGAAATTAGTCATGATCAGATATTGAAAGCACTTCTGAAAGCTTGCTGGGGGTCTCTCAGAATGTTGCTCTGAGAAAATTGTGTAGGTGTGACACACAGCTTCCTTCTGCCCTTAAAGTAGACCCCATTTTAATATTTTCAGCATTTATTACCAAAATAATTTGGTTTTAAGGCTTCTTTCACATAGAGAAATGTGCCATGGGCTGAAGTGTATTCCAGATGAGTCAGGTGCAGCTGATAAAGGCAGAAGTTGGGTTCATGTGTGTAGAGAGGAGCTGGCTTTAGTGCATGGGCTGTAAATACCATGGGTTTGGAGTGAGGGGGGAAGGGAAGCAGGGCTGCTGAGCACTGCTATGCCCTGTTCAAACCTTACAGGACTAGGAGGAGACATTTCACTTCGTAGGAGAGGCTGAAATGTAGATGTTTCAGAGGGAGGTGGGGTATTGCTTGTTAATTCATCTGTTTATAACAGTTTTTTTAATCATTTGATGGTGATCAAATATTTGAAGGGATTTAGATCACAGTTTCCTCTTGCAAGTTGTGCATATTATAAGCTCTGTGGATCATTTTATGTCTATATGTTGTTTTATTTTATTTTTTTGTTTATCTGTTCATTTTTTGTTTATTGTAGAACTGCCATGAGCTGGAGAAGATGGACTTGGAAGAGTGTGTTTTGGTGAGATTTAATACGAAAAGGAATACTGAATGTCCAGTATAATGCAATACATTAACACCTTCGTCTGGATGTTCTTTGGTTTTTATAAATAGTGTTGTGTTTATGGTAGGAAATAAAAATAATTATTGGGAAATTCTATACAGGGAAATACTTGGAGAGTAACAGGTGATGAGTTGTTTTCCACAAATAACAGAACCCTCATCTGGTACAGAAAGAGATACCTCTTTGTAGGGTTGCCTCCCCTGCTGTCTGTTGCTTATCGCTGATACTTGGTTTCTTTTATTCCCAGATAACTGACAGCACATTGATACAACTTTCCATACACTGTCCTAAGCTTCAAGCATTGGTAAGTGTAACTTCTGGTCTGTGGCCTGTGGTGCTCCCCCTGGAAGGACATACAGGGACAACTCCTGCAGTACATCCCAGGCTGTTCACTCTGTGTCTAGAAATAATTCCTGGTGTACAGTGACACTGCGCAAAATATGTGCAAGTTTCATAAGTATTCTAAAAGCAGCACATTACTCCTAAAATATTTATATGCATTGTATGATTAAAAAAATATTACCAAATCAGTGAGTAAAAACCAGAAAGCTTTTATTTTATGGTTAACATCCTTCATATTTGATTTAACTTAAAGCACTTAGATTCTTTATGGGTATTCTCAAGTGTTTGGTAATGGTTTTCTTAGGGAGTGTGACTTCACATCAAATATTGAATAAACAAAACCACCCAGAGAAGATAAATGTAATCACTCTGTAAGCAGTTTTGCATGCAAGCAAAACTTTTTCCAAGCACTTTTTTACATTTGCATAATAAACTGTGGAAGGTTTCCTTGGACTTGACTTTTGAACATAATTGGAGAGGATTGAGAATGGGGTACCCTGCTTACTGGATTTCAAAGAACTGTTGTCTAGGGAGTGGTAGCTTAGATCTTTCAGATCATCAAACCCAATTTGAGGTAACATAAATTTGTTTGTTCTTTAGTAAAGGTACTTGAAAATTGCTGGATTGTTCTTACAATAGGAGCTTCTGTATTTCAGGCCAGTAGTGCTTTTAGTGTAGATTTGTTATAACTACTTAGATCTACGTGAGAGAGCAAGTATCTTTATAATCTGTTCTTAGATGGGATTAAAGGAAGGTGTTCTGCTTCCTTAATTAAATTGTGTTATGATTAGTGTTACTAAGGTAGCAACATGAGGAGAGATGGCTTTTAAAAGGATTTGTTCACTATTTAATGTTGTTGGTTTTTTAATTTTTCCTTATCAACTGTCCAGATTCATTTCTGAACCATCATTCTTGATGTAAAACCAAATGAGTTGTCAGGAGCTGTGGGGCCATTTATGTGGGACACATTTTTATATTGTAATCCCAATTGCAGTCAGTTCTTGCAAGAGATCTTTTGTACCAGTTTTGTCAGTGCTTCAACAGAGATACCATAAAACCTCATCAATCCCAAGCATTTTTTTCTGAGCCTGCTCCTCTTTGCTGGCCTTTGTGTGTTTGCCTACAGATAGGGAAGTGTGGCATTGGTAAAACATCACAGCTTTCCTAAGGGAACCAGAAAACTTGATTTCTTTGGTATATACATATATATATATCTTTATATATAAACTGTGGATAGGAAGGATACATACTCAGAGATTGTGTGTGAACAGCAGTGGCTGAGAATTACAGGAAAAGACAAGACAAGGCATGCAGGTGCCAAATACAGTGCATGAGCTAATCTTGGTGCTCCCAATGTCCTGTAAACTCCTTTGCAGCTGTGCTTTAGGGTATTTGCAGTTAGAACAAACATTTTGGAGTTGCAGAGATTGACTTTGGATTTGCTTTGTTTGGAGACTCAGTAGATGGTGGAAATGGGCAAATCTTCATCAGTATTAGAGTGTTTTATTGCCTAATGCACTTAAGAAGTAATTTCTGGTTAATATATTTAATTGTACATTTAAATTAGTAGAGAAACTGTGAAATACTCATGATAGTCCTGAAGATGAGAAGATAATTGAATTCTTCACAGCATGTGAAGTTCTCATGGTATGTCATGCCATACTTGATTTGTGCACAGCTTTTAGTATGTATTAACAACAACAACGAAAGAATTTGACCATATCTCTTTGTTCTTAAGATTTCAAGCAATTGTATTTGTAAAATTCCACATTATTAATGCTTTTTAGTAGGCTTGGAAAAATCCTGTGGTTTACTATGAAGTGTGTATAATGTGGCATATTTGTTCTACAGAGTTCTATGAACTCAGCTGTACATCCTGTATTGTCCTTGCAGTACCAACACCGTGTCCCAGGAAAGCTGATTTTATAAGCTGCTTACTTCCTGGGATGGAACACTCCTAATTAGCCAACAGCTTCACACAGCCTCCTGTCCTTCCTTGGAGCAGCAGCTCTGCTATGAACGTTGGTTAACCCTGCAGCTGCTGGTTGTCCCCAGGCTCTGAGCCAAACCAAGCGCACAGAGAAAGGAGATACAGGAGAGAGCTGATGTGTTTGAAGACTTGAGAGACTGCCAGAATGGGTGTCAGGAGTTAAAACACTGTTGGTAGGGGCAAGCACTTAATTTCTGCTGTCTTTTGGAGACAGCTTGCCCTTGTGGTGCTGCTTGGAGTCCCTGCTGGGTGCTCACATTTGGCGTGTAAAATTGGACCAGCTGGAGCTGAAGGGAAGCTGCTGAGGTGGCTCCTGTCAGACTCCAGAGAGATGCAGACCTGTCTCCCAACCTTTCTTGGGTTCCCTGCTCATTCTGTAGAGCAAAGACAAAAAATGTTGAGGCCAAATTGTTTCAAAGAGCAGGACAGACCCCATGTGTCTGGTAGCAGGAAGGAAATGCTCTGACTGTAGCTGAGGTAAAGTAAGGTTGGAAGTCCCCAGGTTGCCTTTTCAGGCCAGAATGAAAGATGTGCTGTACCCAGAGAGAGGAAAAGTTGCATGTTAGAGTTGGGGGTTTGGCAGGAGGTCCTTCTGAGCACTACTATTTGCTTGGTCTGAGTTAAAAAGTGATTTTGGACTGCTGCAAGTGTTTCATCATCAGCTGCTGTCTGAAAAAAACTACTTGGGGCAAGGAAATGCTACTTCATTACCTGGCACTGTTAGACTTAGGTACAAGTACAGGCAGAACACAGGGCTGAGCATAAAGCAAGGCACCAGCTCAAAGCCCAGGGCAAGAGGAGAAGAGTTCACAGATCCTGCACATTTCACTGGGGAAGACTTGAGAGCATTCATTTCAGTGGTGACAAAGAGTGGCTTTTTCAGCCGCCTCTGAAGAATGTCTGTTTCCTGTTGTTGTAATCATCTGTGCTTCTCCAAAAGTCATGAATTCCCTGAAGAAATGAGGAGAGTGCTTTATGTGGCACCACTGCCCGAGATGCAACATCATTTTCCGTGTTCTTCAAATTCAAGGGAGTAAAAAATATGCTGAAGAGGAGCAGATTTTTTTGGTTTATTATGCTGACTGTTGCAGAAAAGACTGCTCCTGCAGCTGTGCAAGATGTTTATTGCTCCTTGTCTGTACAGCCTGAGGTGCCAAATGTTCATGGCTTGTTTTTCTTTGAAATCATTATTTGGCAAATCAGTCTATTGTGATTGTTCTCCATCTGTGTGGACTTGCACAGGCTTGGTGTATGTATGAGACCATGGCAGCTGTGAAACAGTAACCCCTGAGCAGATACTCATCTATTGCCCTATGTTCTCAATCATCCTTTAAAGTTGTTTCTGGCACAGTGCTATTCGCACTGTGTGGGACAATTGGAAAAGAATTCCCACATTCATAGAGAGCAAAGGGGCCTGAGGAGTTTTGCCAGTGATGTGTTTTGGGACTCAGCTTGTTTTGAAGCAAAGTTAAAATCAAGTACAGCCATTTTGTTAAGCAAAGCAGTTTCTTTTTTTACTCTTATGGCTTTCAGCTGTGTATTATTTGTAGCTGTTTAACCACTGGAGTGCAGGAGGTTGAAGAGGACTTCTGATGTCCAGAGGCTCGAGTAACTTAGGACTGAGGGATGTTGTTAATTGTTTGCCTCTCTGTTTCAGAGCTTATCTCACTGTGAACTGATCACTGATGATGGGATTCTTCATCTGAGCAACAGCACGTGTGGGCACGAGAGGCTGCAGGTGCTGGAGCTTGATAACTGTCTCCTCATCACGGACGTGACTCTGGAGCACCTGGAGAACTGCCACAACCTGGAGAGAATCGAGCTGTACGACTGTCAGCAGGTCACACGAGCTGGCATCAAACGGATCAGAGTAGGTGTTTCCTGCCTTGTTCCCATGGAAATGCCAGAGCTCTTGGTGCTGCTTGAGATCGTAGGAGTCCTACAGGTGTCCCAGGCATGGCAGGCTGGATAAACCATCTGACTGTCCTTCTGTTAGGTCCCCATGTGTGTAACTTCCCTCTATGAACAGCAATAATTGTCAGTTCTAACTCGTGACATTTTGCTGTTGGAATGATGAGCTCTTATCTTCTGCCTTCAGTATTTTTTCAAGTAGAGCCCTCTGTTTTTAGGATGGCGTAGTGGCATGCTAAATCCTAAATACATGTTAATACACAGAGCCAAGAGTAAAACATCTGCATGGATATTTCAGTTGATGGGCTGTGAGGCCCTCAGGCCCTGGAACCCAGCCCCAAACCTTTCCCCTGAGTATCTCACCCATTAGGTCAGAGACCACCTGCATTGTGGAGGCAGCCTTTTAGCCTTGAAGTTAAACTTGTCTGCAGCTTCGTATCCCAAACTTGCAGCCAAACACTTTTGCAACTGGAAAGATCATCCCTGATAGTGACTCAAATTGAAGGCAGAAGCACAATTTTATTTCATGCTGCTTTCCAGGATGAGAACAGCAGCAGAAATATGGGAGATAAGGTTCAGAGTTGTCCCTCAGTAGCCAGGGTCCACACCTCTCGCCCCTGTAGCAAAACCTGTGCCTCTCCTGCTGCCGAGCTGTCTGGGCTCGTCAGTGCTTTGTTGGGGGAGCCAGAGGGAGCCCTGTGCAGGTTGAGTGCCCAGACACTGATGTGCCTTACTGGATGGGTCATGAGGAATGACATGTGAGAAGACAGCTTGGCTGGTATCCACTGTATAGATGCTTCCTTCATAGCTAACTAACCTTAATGAGATAGCACTTGCTGGCACAACAGGTGAGGTGTGCTGCTTCTCTTTTCAGTTCTGTTCTTTCTCTCCCATTATAATGCAGCCTTTCACCCACAGGCTCATCTACCTCACGTGAAAGTTCATGCTTACTTTGCTCCAGTGACTCCCCCTCCGTCGGTCGGAGGGAGTGGACAGCGCCTCTGCAGATGCTGTATTATCCTCTGACAGCGAGTGCAGCCACACAGAAAATGTTGTTGTTGAAGAATGGGACGGCAAGTCAGTGGAAGGAGTTGGTTTCCTGACAAGTCCTAATGGTGGTGTTTGGGTGTTTGGTCATCCAGTTTTGTGACAAGAAAAGCATTTTTTTTTTTTCCAGGTAAAAATCTTAATGTAATGTGCAGCTGTGGATTAAGTTGGTGATGCTTCGGTTTGTATTAGTAACTCCTTCCTTCTGTTGGCATGAGAACTGTGGTACCGTGTCAAACGTGTGGGCATTGCAGTGGAGCAGCTACTTGGTGGAAGTTCACAAAACTTGGAAGTTAATTTGCATTTGTCAGCACTACTCGGTGTGAAGTGCTGCTGTAACGTGGGGCTCGAGCTGCCACGCCAAGGAACTGAGCCTGCTGTTCTGTAATATACACCACAGATCAAGTATCAGGTTTTAAAGACAAATCAGCTTTAGCAGATGTTGACCAAAAAATGCAAAGTAATCATAAGCTCTAGCAGTAAAACAGCAGCTTGTTCTTTTTCATGATTCAGCTTCATATTTAATTATGTAACAGGACATAATAGGTAATGTCAAAAGGTAAGGTAGTACCTCCAGATACCATAGAACTAGAAGTACTTCCCAAGTTTTTGGACTTGGTTCAGTTGAACTCTGCTGGTACAAAGCTTGGCGGTCGCCGACACAGGTTGTGCCTGATGCCATCAGCCTTGAACGGGGTAAGAAATCCACTGTGGTAGAGCCCGTGCACTCTGCTGTACCTGCTGCCACAGCCAGCCCTGGTGCTGCCACAGCCAGCCATGGTAGTGTCACAGCCAGCCATGGAGCTTCTGCCAACGCCATCCCCACGGGCTGGAAGGAAAGGATGCAGCGCTTCCAGGAAGAGGGGTGTAGCACACATGCTTTTCTACAGATGAATGGAAAACAGGTTCAGCTACAGAAGGCAGGATGGAGCAAGGAATTCAGTTTGGCCCACCTATTTTAGGGACAAGCATATGGGCTCAGCTGTAGGCAGGAGCTGAACCATACCAAACCTGTGGTTTTCAAATGTAGAAAGCCAAACTCTTCACATTTGGTTAAGAAGCTGTCAGCTTCTGAATGATAATAATGATGATAAAAATCTGTGTATTAACTCTTAAGGCCATGCTTTCATCCTTAGTTTTTCAGTGCTAGGTAATTAGATAAACTTTTTATATTAAGCAATTTAATTATCTGAGAGAAACTACTTGACAATTCAGAAAGCTTTTTTTGTGTAAGTTTGACTGTGTGTGTGTTTTAAGAGTTCAGGGCCTGTGTTTACTGAAAATTCAAAAGCAGTTGGAAAAGCTACTACTGGACAGTACTGCCATTTCCCCCCTGCAAATTTTAAACGACTTCTAAGAAGGAGTGAGAGTGAACATGAAATTCTGTGGCCAGCAATGGCTGGGTTGTGTGGACTCACAGAGGATGGGGACAGTAAATTAAGAGCTCAGCTTTGGGGTTAAATTACACCTTAGACTACAGTACATGGATTTCTTTACTAGTACAAAGTAAGCCAATCTGGGCTGCTTTTGCACAGTAGTGGAGTGCTGTTACAATCATACTGAAGAGTTCCATTCAGACACTGCTGGTCTAATGAGAGTTTTAACTAGATTTTATTCTCAACTGTACCAGGGCAGTCATTGGTACCAATATGTCAATATGTGTTGCCTTTTGTTGGCGCATTTTTTTTTCTAAGACCATTATGAACCTTGTAAGTCTATTGCATTGAAGATGTACAAAAACAAATGGAATCTACTCTGATATAGGACACTCAAATAAACAATCAGCTGATGTCAAACTTGAATTTGTTGGAATTATTTCAAATCTAAGAAGATTTCTACTAGAAGCAGAAGATCCATGTGAATGCAGGGTGTGCAGGATATACTGCAGGGCTGGTTTACTTCCCTTCCTTACCTTGACCAACTATTCTTGCTAGGGCAGGTCTTGTAATTAATATAAATCTTAGCAATGGAATGTCTCTAATGTGAGTGTGGGAAAAAAAGAAGTAAACAAAAAGAAAAGCACATTTACAAAATTATTGAAAAACATTTATTATACTTAAATTGAAATGTGTACATCTTATTAAAAAACAAAAGCCATTTGCTGGTGCCATAATTTAATTCCAATTTCAAGTGAGCTGGACAAACTACTGTACAACTTTCAATATTCTTTAAAATTAGATATTTGGATACTTTCCAATCAAGGATTTTTCCACTTTTATAAAACATTTGGATTTGAATATGGTGTGAGCTAAAAAGACACAAGTGTCAGTTCAGGAAAATACTAGGACCAAACAATACCCAAAGATGAACAACTTATAGGCAGAAATGTTTAAGTACATAAAATTTTACTTTCAGTGCAGAAAAAAAAAAAACCCAACCAAAAGGAAAAAAACTCTAGGTTTGATGAATTTAAATTTTCAAAATGCTACAGCTTTCAGAAGCTTTTCTGCTAAGCACTTGAGCCAGTTATGGAAGGGGAAATGAAAAAGTCAAATTGCTTTTTTACATGCTGTAGTATTGGTTTACATGGAACACCGCAGCATAAAAAGCAAACTATTCCCAAGCTTTTAAGCCAGAGATCAAGTTGGAACTTTCCAAAGGCACAGAATAACAGCTCTGAAACTGTCGCTTAATACCTCTGGAAATACTCCCCTCTAAGTACCTGACCAATTGAAACTTAATGTTAGCCTAGGAAATGCTGTGCCATGACTTTACAAGACACATCCAAAATACCAAGAAAGCACATTGCCTGTTTCAGAGAAAAGAAGTATTTGGTCATATGGAAGAGGCACTGTAACAGGTGTACAGTATGGATGGATGGAGGGTGCAGGAAGGTCAACTGAAAAGGTAAGAAGAGATTTGTCCAGAATAGGAGCTCCAGCAGGGCATTCACCTGCTGGGAAGGAAACTTACAGGGTGTGTATTTAGTGTTTCTCAAGCAATTTATTTGATGCTGCTGAAAGCTATGACAGCCCTGTGGTGCCAGTGGGTCATCTTCCCTCATCTGCATAATTCCACTGAAAACCCCACTTCTCACTGCCAGTATTTTTAAACCCACAATTTTACAAGCAAAGAGTTAAACTGCAGCAGTGCTCTGCAGAGAACCTAGGAAACTAAACATAAAGGATGCATAGGCAATTCTTTTCCATTAAATTCATTAAAGCAAAACACAATTACTTGGTACCCCATAGGATTTATATTAATCCCTCCAATAAGGTACTATTGATAATGCAGTTTGCTGCATGCATATATTGCATCTGTCTAGGGCTTCTTAAAAGCCCTGTTCTGGCATTTACACTTCTTACATACACTCTTATACACAATTTACACGGGAAGCTGTTTTGACAGCTTGACTCTCAAAGACCTGACAACCTGATCACTATCACCTTAACTACTCATCTCCACACAGATTAGCATGTGCTCTGCTAACATCAAAAAATAAAACCAGCCTAAGGTACAAGCACGTAATAGACAAACTGGCACAGAAAGGTAAATGCCCCAAAATAAGTTTACATTCATCTCCAACTGGATACAGGTAATAGAAAAGCAGCACTGCTTCGCTTCTACAAACTGTATCTACTGGCCATAGTTTGCCTTATTTCAGTGAAGGGCAAGCACCTTTGCTTACATTGTCTTCCATGCCTGTACAGAAGCTGTCATGGCATTATACCTCTCATGAGGACACTTAGCTATGGCAGTGATAAGAAAGTTCACCTATCAAACAGCTCGTTAGAAAGGTCATTTTGTGTTTTCAATATGAAACATCTTATACAGTGAAGTTAGATCCTAAGGTTTTGGATGATCTTCATAGTCTTTAGGCAGGACTTCATTCTGCGTTGGAATATCTAGCAAGTGTGTGATGTCACTTCAGAATTATATGGAAGCCTTCTCCATTTTCAGCTGAAAAAAACCAAAGGAAATGTCTCTTTGTCTTTCCTGAACAGAATCACAGAAATACAAGCAAATACACCAAAACACCCTAGTATGGACTTGGTTTTGAAAATAAACTACAACAAAAACTTAAAGGTTTCCTACTTGTGCTAAACAAAAATGTTATGATTAATGATTTGTAACTGGATCTTCAAAGAGGGACAGTTTCTGTAGGTAAAGTTTGCACAGAGTCAAACTTGTCCACTGATTACAGCCATTTGCTGGCACCCTGTACCAGAAATAAATTGGAGTTCTATGGAAGAGTGGGATTCAACAGCAGCCTATTGAATGAAGCTGACTACTGACTAGCAGAGAAATAACAGAATGTTATGCTCAGTTCTGCTTACCCTCAGGACTCAGTTAAGATTGAGTTTCTGAACTTCAGAGGTACTAATGCCAGGATGTTTGATTTTTTTTAACCTATTTTGAAACTTCACCATTCTCAACAATTATTAGCAGCATCCCTTGTCCAGTGATGGCCGACTGAATTTTACATGAAGTTTGTTACCGAATCCTGCGCTGGTTCTGAACTGAAAGCTCAGAGAAGGGACTGAGATGCTACACAGAGGCTGAAATCTGGCTAGGAGAGGAAGAATTCTGAATATCTTCTGCCACTGTGTATGCAAAACTTTTATAGTTTTTAAAGAAGGCTCCTTGCTGGAATAAATGATTTAAGTTTTAGACTGTTAGAAAAGACAACATACCTTTTATTGTGGTGAATAAGAAACAACTCTCATCTTGAAAGTTTTGAACCATCTAAAAAAAAAAGTTTCAAAACCTTCTGAGTATGACCAATATGCAAAACAAAAACAACCCTCAACAATCCTGATATTAAACACAGCCTTTTGTGAGCAATCATGTATTTTTGGTTTTGTTCAGCAAGTGACAGGCATATACCAAATTAAAATCCATTACTATTAAAATACTACTTTTTACTCTTGTGACAACCAGCTGTGAGCCTATTACTGCTGGCTGTGTTTTTGGAACTCTGTGGAGCAGACACTTGAACAAGCAGAGTTCAACAGTGTTTATAAATGATCTCTGCCTTTGGGTGTGCTGAAAATAAATATGTAGTAAATAACTGCTGCAGCTTCTCAGAACTATATAAACCAGCTGCCTCTGTCTTCTCATAGTTTCAGTTTAGTCAGGCAGAGGAAAAGTCACATTTAAAGAATTCATCTGTTCCTGTAAAGGAAAAAAATACTCTAAATGTCAGCAAACACTAGGGTTGCATTATCAAACAGAAAAACCAGTAATAAATGAGCAAGTGTAAGAAAACCCTCCACTTCCAGTCATAAATAAAATGCAAAAAAATTAAAATTTCAATTACCTGATCACTAACGAGAATGTGGATGCCTGTGGGACCCTGTCTGTAAACTTGGTTGATCTGATGCAAAGGAATATTAAATGCCAAAGCAAGCTTGCGTGTGACTTCTGAGGCTGCCATCTCCTCTAAGTAGATTGCATGATATACTGCAAGAAAAATATCATTTACATAAGCATGGTACTAATGGATAACAATAGCTATATGAAAATACCTGAATTTGTTTATTTGTTTACTTTATACTTTCAAAAATTTTAAAACCTAAAACTTTAGGACTACTCTCTCCCTGTTCTCATTAAGAGCATGAACTGCCCTAACTTTTCTTTCAAGGGAAAAGTCATAAACACATAAACACAACTCTAATGGGGGAGGCTTCTATTTGCTCTGAGACTGAAGGCAACTTCCACATTTTTTCCTGTATCCTGCACAAAAAGGCACAATCATGTCAAACAGACTTAAAAATGGATCTTTAGAGAATCACCTAAAGATGGTTTTGAAAGCCATTTTGGGCAGTCTCAAAAGAATCAGGTAATACCTACATCCCACTTATGTGCCTATGCACATAAATAAATACAGATGTAGATTTTGGCGTTTTGGTAAATAAAGCCTTTTGCAACTGTCTGAATTAACTTTCTACAGATGATCTCAGAGCTGAATGGAACACAGCAAAGAGAACAGTAAGACAAAGCAGCTGTTCAGTTTGAAGCTGTATTTACAGTTCGATATCTTTATTTAACAGTGCAACAAACCCTTGGCAGCTCCAAGTTTGCACATTCTTCTGGCTGAAGATATCCTGAGAGAAAACACGTATTTGACAAGCAGCAGTATTTTATTTACAAATCCTCCTCCACCTCAATTCTTGCATGGAAAATCCACAAGCACTACTGAAGTACCCTGTCCAAATTTTAGCTGGGGAGAGAGGTCTCTTAAAGCCAAGAGCAAGTAAAGAATAATTTTAAATAGCTTCATTCTCTTAATTGTAAGAGTGACATGGATTTACAAATGAACAGTTACATTTCCATCTGTGTTGAATCAACGGCTGTCAGGGAAATAATACTAAAATGAAGAGCGCATTCACTACTTGGCTGTTTTTCCTCGTCCAGGCTCTACAGTTTTAGTTCAGTTGCACAGAAAGTGACAGCAAAATCTAACAGAAAATGAGAAAGAATTGTTCTATTTGCATAAAGCTTTTACATGCAGCTGCATTTATATCGCTGATGCCCTGTCTGTAACAACATGCACAGCTGATCCCAGAACTCATTCATTCACAACCTCGTATGTCATGGACATGTGGTTGTTTTTAATTAATGGCCAATCACAGTCCAGCTGTCTCGGACTCTCTGGTCAGTCACAAGATTTTATTATCATTCCTTTCTAATCCTTGCTAGTGTTCTGATGAAATCCTTTCTTCTATTCTTTTAGTACAGTTTTAATATAATATATATCATAAAATAATAAACCAGCCTTCTGAAACATGGAGTCAACATTCTTGCCTCTTCCTTTGTCCTGGGACCCCTGCAAACACCACCACACACGTAACTACAGTTTTATGAACAGACTGAAAATGCTCAATGGTTTAACCTTGAGAGGTTTCAGGTTCCGTCTGCTCTGTGCTGATAAAGCAGCAATTGTGCTATGACTTCCCACAGTTGCTTTGTACCCAGGAGCAGCAGCTGAGCCCCTTCCCCAGCCATGCAGCTGTCCTGCCCAAGCCCAGCCGTGTCCCCATGAGCTGTATATGGTACCGTATATTGCACCGTTGCTGTCTGTGCTGCCCGCGTCCTGCCGTTCCAGTTGGATGCTCCGGAGGGGCTCCTGGCACACGTAGATTGTTAAACGGGGCCTCACGGACCTGCAGGCCAAGGAAATCACAAGGAAGTCACACAAAAGGTATGTGCTCTGCAAATACAGGGGCTGATATGCCACAACTGTAGGTTTGTTATGGTAACAGTACACTTGATATGGCTTTCCGCACTGAGCCCCAAAAAATTAAATTAATCTCTACTTAAGTAAGTGGTCTCAGATGCTGCTGAATTTAAACAAAACTTCAATCCATTCAGATTCAGCATCCTATGGACGCTGCTTGTTGGACTCCTGTAACAGGACTACTGAGTAACTGTAGCTATATCTTCTGAAAAATCCTTTCCTTAGGATTTTTTCTCCTGAGAAGCTGAGAGGCCTCAGGAACAAAATGTAAACAATGGTTATCTGCTGCTGTGGAATGCAACAGGCGGATCTGTGATTGGTCTCATGTAGTTGTTTTTAATTAATGGCCAATCACAGCCCAGCTGTCTAGACTGTCTCGATCTGTCACAAACCTTTGTTATCATTCTTTTTCTATTCTTAGCTAGCCTTCTGATGAAATCCTTTCTTCTATTCTTTTAGTACAGTTTTAATATAATATATATCATAAAATAATAAATCAAGCCTTCTAAAACATGGAGTCAACATTCTCATCTCTTCTGTCTTAAGACCCCTGTGAACACCATCACAAGTAACAACAGCAATTCTTCCAGGAGGGCCAATAGTACCAAGCATCCATTTCAGACAGAATCAGACATCCCCTGGGATGCTGCCTGTGTTTGCACTCAATACCTGTACTTCAAAAGGCCTCAGGGGTTGTTCTTAGCTCCCCAAATGACCAGTTTTGAGCCTTGGCAATAAATTCATCCATGTCCAAGAGACTGGCAGGGCCCAACTGCACTGGTGCAGCCTTACAGCCCACCTGCTCCTCGCCTGGGCGTGCCCTGGGGGTGTGCACAGGAGGAGAGTTTTAAACACTGCTGCCAACTCCTGAGGTAGATCACACAGGCACCAAAGCCCATCCTGACACTAACTTCCCAAATCTCCCAGTTCTAGAATCCCCCATCTAAACCCACTCAACTTCAGTGAGCACATCACCTGGATTTCAGTGCATTATACAGCCGAATTCCATCGGCTGGACCACAGATTTGTACCAGATCTTCTCTTGTCAGCTTTAATAAATCAGCACCTGGACAAACACATGGGGATTTAATGAAGATTACTGTAGCACATAAATTCTTTCTAAAATAAATGGTATGTTCATTTAAACCGAGACTACCAAACTTCACCATGACAAAAACAGAATTTGGGACACAGGAATAAGTAAACTTCAGACCAGGCTCTAGGGAGTGCCAAATAAATCAACCTGTTTTCCAAAGGTGGTGATTTACAGTTCATGCTGTTTATAGCTTTGGAATAGTATGAGTCTGCAAGGCACATAATTTCTGTGGAAAGAGATGACTGTTCTAGAGAAACAGTGATTTTTGCTGGCACCCCAGGGTAGTGTATTTTGAACACATTCAAAACAGAGCAAAAATATTCCATGGTTTGTCACGCAGTGAATTACCCCAGACGTTCAACTTCCATCACTTCCTCTGTGCACTTAAGTTACAACAACGCACTCGAATACAGAAGGTGCTGCTGGAAGCAAAAATGGGAGCACAGATTTTCTGAGAAGCAGCATGAGCGTCAGAGAAGAAAACAACACTCTGAAATATCAGTCACTGTAATAGACGAGTGGGAAAACAGGAAAAAATAGTCTTTATGCATGAAAATATCCCACAGGCCATCCAGGAATGCACAAAAAAAGCCAGCAAAAATAACTGATCAAAGCCCTTAAATACTATAGTAAAAAATAACCCAGACCTGAGGTAGCATAATAAAATTCATATATACTACACCTCCTACTTCAAAAGAAAAGCCAGGTAGTTGAGTTTTATATAAGATAATAACGAAAAAGAAGAAAAGTTTTCCAAGTGTCTTCATCAGAAATTTGGTACTACAGTTTATGGAGAAAGCTCAGCAACACTCATACAAGAAGCACAGGTCAAAAACTAACAAGCAACAGAAGAATAAACCTACCCAGAGAAAAAGCCTGGTACAAAGGAATTCTGAAAGAAGCATGAGCTAAGCCAAGAGGCAGAGAGGTGGCATCATTCACAACAGTGTCCCCATCAAGTGTCACCAAATAACAAGGAATTTACTTATGGTGAGTACTGTGTCATACCACCCTTTGCACAATTCCAAGGAATACTGAAGAAGCAAACAGACCCACACAGTCCATCTACTACCATGTCTTGTGTTCAGACATACAGTGGGAACTGCACTGCTCTCTAATCAGCAAATTAGTAAGTAAATATGCATAAATATGGTTACCATAATGTTTTTAGAGAACTCTTCCCACACAGAACCCGCTCAGTAACACAAAGAAAGAAAAAAGTAAACTATAGATACCTGAGAAATTTGAAAAAAGCCTTGTATAGGCAGAGAACCTATTCTTGAGCAACCATTGCTGAGTTTCCTGGATTGTGGCTGAAGGATGAAGCTGCTGTAAGAAACAAGAGTGGATACAATAATTTGGATACTAAAAAAACCAAACAAAACCCAAGCAATTAAAAATATCTCCCTCAGCTCAACACTTTCTTATAATATCAAGTGCAAATCAAATATTCTGACACAGCTATACAAATATATGATCAATATCAGAAAGCAAACACTCACATCTCCTGACCCTTGAGATGTTCCATCTCCTTGATGATTTGGGGAGGAAGAATTGCTACAGATTCAAAAATAAAACCAAGTATTACTAGAATTCTATAAACCAAAATATTTAACCATTGTTGAAAATTAACTTGAAATTTCCAAAACAATAAATATCACACTGGAAAGAATTAAAAGACTGCAACTTTAGAGAAAGACGGTTCCACAGTATATGGATCAGACCACACCACTGCCAATAATTTTTGGATGAACTGCAGGTTTGGTTACAGTAGTTTAATTAACACCTCAAAACAAAATGCCTTCACCAATGAAATTTTTGTTGAAAAGTTTTTAAAGATATCTGTTGGGCCTTTTTCTTGCAAATTATACTAACTGTGTATGATGGAAATGAAGACTCTTCTTACTGAAAAAAGCTAAAAATAGTTTCCATAGACAAAGACTAAATTACAATTGTGAAAAGGTAAAGTATTTGCTATATGACAAAGGACAAGAAATTGTTTTAAAAAATGTATAGTAAGAAAGAAAGATGGTGAGGCAGAAATAATTAGCTTATAACTGAACCATGTGATACAAATGTCATACTCTAAAACGAATATATAGGTCAAAACAATCTCCCAATTCCCCAGTGGAAACAGAACACAGTAGAATTTAGTCAGAAAATGTTCTGAATAAGCCTGATTACAATGTTGCCTTTAATGGGGATACAGAACAGAAACCTACCTGTCTGGGACACTGTAGGTGTTATGCTGAGCAGAGGTGAAAGTCGGAGCAGGAGTAGGACTGTTGTTTACAAATGTTGTAGGAGTATCTGGCCATGGTGAGCACTGAAGATAAAGAATTAAAACTTAAGTTTCCCTTGACAAAACCCTTTTTACTGTGATGCACACTTCTCTCATTTAAAGCCAGGGGTTTATCCACAGACTATTCTGATTTGCACTTCCAAATAAAGACTCCCTCTATCCCACACATTACATGCAGATATTCCAGGTAAAAATCAGCTCTGTTTTATCTTGCTCTCTTATGAAAACTTCTATTTATATTGTCTTCTCTTTAAAAAAATATACAGATTATTCAGTTTAAACCAAAACCAACCAACCCCCACAGCCACATGCTGGAAAAAAAGTCTTTTATCCTGAAGAGGATGAAAGGGCTGTTTAAACTGCCCCACACCAAGAAGTGTTCTGTAATATTAAGCAAAGCTATGAAGCTAGCTTGCACCTCGTGGGTAAATTTAATGTCTCTGCCCTGAAAACAATCAAAAATCAAATACAAACAATTTTCAGTGGAAATTTTGTGAATTCAAAATTTTTAATAATTTACGGCAGGAGTAAAGTTATGCTTACTTACATGGACTGATTTTTCTGAACTGCTTGGTAAACTGGAATTTTTTAAACAGGTTTAAAGTCATCACAAGTATATGGTAAGCCAGTTGTCCAATTTTGTCAGTGGTTTTCTGGGTAATTTTTTTAATCAGCGTGCATAATAAAGCTTTTTGAAACAAGGCTACCTTTTAGTGCTTCCAACAGTACTAAGAATCCAATATTTTAAAGAAAAACAAAAACCAAACCAGTTTTGATATGTTCAAAGACATGATTAAAACAAGTAAGCAGCCCAAGATCAGGTAAGCTAAGATCATGCCTCTTAAGACAACAAAGATTTCTGATATACTTATCATGTACCAATACCTTATAAAGATGTAATAAATGTACTAAATACCTTATCATGTACTAAATACGTTATAAAGAAATTTCCAGATTTATATCACAGCCTTGTAGAACAGGGTGGAGGGGAACACCTATGACTTAATACCAATAGAAACTTGTTTCAACAATTTTATGTTGAAAAATCCTTCCTTTATCTGGGGGAAACAATAAATGAGGGCAACAGCAGCTGCCACCTTCTGTAAGAGAGTTAGCAACATTTCTGTGCTGGATCCCAGTCTTCACTTGTCAGCATAAGATCTCATAGATCTCATAGATGCGTAAGATCAGCATAAGAACTGGCAAGTTCCCCAGGATGGCACATGGAATTAAAATAAATTTGTCTTGCATGCAAATAGCTTAAAAATGAAGAACTTCCTTTATCTGTCTAAGATTTAGCTTTTTTGTTCGCCACAAAGTCCACAGTCTGATTACATGGTCAAAGCCACCCTTTGGGCTGCAAACAGTGCCCCCAACACAGAGCATGCTCCTCTACAACCTGGTAGGGTGACACATTCCTCCTCCAAATCTGTATATTCCCACCTGCTGTCTCTCTTCTCAAGCTGATTTAGTATTAACCTCAAAGATGTTACATCAAGTAGTTACAAGTAGCCTTCATTCCCTAAATATATGATCCAAGCTGTAATTTTAAAATAAAAGCTCGACATAGTAACATTAACTTTGTTCTTCTGAAATATTTTGTAAGTGCAATTAAAATTCTTTAATTTTGTGACATTCTTCTCCTAAATTTTAATCCAAGTTGTTTATGTGGACATATAGATGCAAGTTCCACATCCTTGGCAACCATTCCCATACAAGATTCTAGCCAGCACATATTTAAATTCAGGAGCAGAGAAGAATGCACTGGTGCCAGAGAACACCTTTTGAGCCACTCCCAAGGTAGGTACTGCAGCTGGTGTTTCTGCCCTTCAAACCCAGCTGAAGTTCTTCACAACGTAGCTCTGGGTTTAAATCCAGGAAGAAGCACATTTGAAGTATTCAGAAAAATAAAATCCCAATCTAAAGCAAGTAGCCTTTCTTCTCCCATAAACATGCTTTCCTGCCTTGTCTCCTATTCCAGCAAAAACACCACTAACTATCCACTGAGACTCAATAAGCTGGTTAAAAAGAAAAAATAAATAGTAAGTGTAATACCACTACAACACATCCATTGCCTCTGTTCTCCTTGTTTCTGTCTTACAGGCTGGGGAGGGAAAAATGAGCGTTTGAGCACTGAGATTCTTGTTCCTTGAGCCTTTCAGAATTAAGTAAGTCTCCCAGCAATCAACCCGAGCTGATTATGCTTCTGGAATCACTCTCATGCCCCAATGTCCTGCACTTCACAAACTGGATTAAGCAGATGCCTGGCAGACCAAATCCATTAACACTACAAAGACTAAGCAAGGATGTGTTTTCTAACATCCAGCATGATGATTCTGGATTGAGAGGGGTGAGGGCTACAAGGGATCACAGAAAGTAGCACTGCTTCCCTGAAAAAGCACCTGCCAATGTCACTGTCAGGGACAGAACACGACTTCACCCTTGTGGACTGATATACCAGGATATCTCTTACATACCTAAACTAAAACTGAGTTACACAAAGGACATTCAGGAAATTAATGATACTAATACAGAAGTCTCTGAGCAGTAGACACAAACCTAGGAGAAAATGTCACCCTGTCACAAGGAAGCATCCAACTCTGTAAAGTGCATCACAGAACAGAAAGATTGGCATTGTGTCTTTACCTGCAATAAGCAATTAATATATACTGATGAATTTACCAAGATCATGTTTTTGAGGTCCCAAGACTAAATGCCCTCCATTACTAGCACACTGATACTACTATACTCCAGAAACTATGTCTTATTTCCAAATGGGGAGAAAACTATTTTGGTTTCAGGAGAAAACTATTTTGGTTTCAGATGTTAAACAGCCTTCTGTAAAGGCCATGAATGAAGTTTTACTAACTTAAAAAGAAATGTAAGAGATCTTTTTAAGTATGACTTATCAGATTTAGGATTTAAACTCAGAACATTCCTAACTGTAGAGGAATTGCAAAATCTAAAATTATTCTAAACCGTGGTTTAATGTAATATCCATTCCTACCTCCAATATACTGGAATCTGCCCAAATTCATGCCTTACAAGACAGTAAAGCTGAACCTTGACAAAGAACTCTATACTGTATTCAAAGACCAAATAAACATGAAAACAAAATACAAAAAGTCTAATTTGTTCTCTAATCTAGACTTATACTTGGACACACCCAATAGAGAATAAAGCATCAATTTTCTTATACATGGTATGGAGCAACCTTTCATGTCTACAATTTAACATTCAAATTTATTTCAAGGTCTGTATCTGGAAGTCTTTTAACTTCCAGGTGCTCTATAATCAACTCTATCTGGAAAAAATGACCATTTGACCAAGTTTAATCAATTTGTCATTTATATATTTAAGCTTGTGACATATAAAACACAGTACTATAAAAATCAACCAAAATACTGCAGACAGAAAAAAGTGCAAAGGCCCAACTACTGCAACACAAATTTTCCCACTTTTACAAATTCAAAGCAGGGGAAAGAAAACAGTGGGGTTTTTTTCCCTTTTTTATTAGATAAGAACTAACTTTTATGTACAAAGAGAGAGGAAAACAAAGTGCCTCCTTCATAAAGTGGCCCCTGAATGAAGGTCACATGTATGTAAACATCCACTTTGAGGTCCAGAAGGCAAGGTTAAATTTGTAGCCTTTTATACCTACAGAAAAAGTTAAGGTAAAAAGCTCCATAGTGTGAAGAGTCTAACCAGCAGTTTAACTGTGTCCTGTCTGTTTGGACAACACTGAGATAAAGATTGCAGAACTGCAGTGAAAGCACTGAATTTTGATACACCCAGTGAATTCACAGAAGTAATGGAAAAGCTCACCTAGATGGCATTCTTATGAAAGTAAGTGATAAGGGAATGCTGGGTGACAGTAGTTAGAAAAAAAAACCCAAACCCTCTGGTTCTTTGAAAGGACAGAAGAGCAGAATGACCACTCAGAAAGGAAGTTTCAGCAAATTCCTTACATTGTGTTAGAAAGCCATAAGAATTAAATTGGAAAAAAAACATATTAGATTCAATGTTTTCTGAAGGAAGCATAGTAAGAAACCAATCTGTCCAAATCCAATTGTGACTGAGCTGGAAATAATCACATAGGGGGAAAAAAAAGCAGCAAAAAATTGTAATATCTAACAAATAGAACAGTAGAATCTTGGAGGGATAAAATAAAAAGCTAACATACAAAATGAGTTGCAAAAAGCGAGTAATGAAAGGTTAGGCTAGGTGTAGCAGGAAGATAAGAATTCACAGCTTTAAAATCAAAGAGAATTATAGCCAGGATCAACATGAATTTCAAAATTCAAAAAAGGTAACCAAGTACTATTTCTGGGCAACTAGTAAGCAGCACTGACTAAGTCAGCAGTCTTGACTGCATCTAGTAAAAATACATTCCAAACAATTCTGGTTTGGTTTTTCCTGTTATAGAGCTACAGTTCCTACAGGACATGTGAAGAAAAAGATCTATCATATAGAAACACGTAACATGTGAAAGAGTGTCCATCTCGTACTTAAACATAGGGAAACAGGTCTTCACTTTTTATGTCTCAGCACCTCTGTGACAATAGTACTGCTCAATATGGAACACTTGATCTGCATGTCTGAAGAAGTCTGGAAACAGCCAAAGCTTCTGATGGCCATGTTTAGGAAGACAGATTTGCAAGGACAGAACTGCTTTAAGTAGAAACATTTATCATCCCTCTCCATATTTACAGGGCCCACAAAAATAAGCATGTCTGGTGACAAAAGAAATAGGTCAATGAATTGGCCTTCAAGATGTAGATCAAATACTCCTTTTCTACATCAAGCAAACAAGTTTTACATTCACCTTCTAGAACTAAAACCAATACTGAGTGCATAGAAATAACCAAGGCTTTACTATGAATACTGAAAAAATAGTGTTTCTTGGTATTTTTTATGGGCTTGGGGATGTCTAGTAATTTTGCTAATGATAAAAAACATTGTAATGATGGAAATAGCATGTGTTGACATCTGCAAACAATACCAAGTTAGCAATGCTGAAAAGATTTCATCCAGTGTGGACAAAATTCAAAATGGTCCCAACAAACTGACCAAAGACATTCATTATAAGCAATTAAGAAACAGGAATAGTGAGCTGCATGATTAAGAGAACTGGAAAGCTTGTACATAGCTCCTATTCAAAATAGCCTGTGGGCCATTATCCTTTGTGTGCTTTGGGAAAGATATCAGAAGTCCAGTACTACCCTAAGCTCTTCTCCACTACAATTAAGGTAGTGTAGAATTAAGGTAATTCATAGAAGCTTAGCATTCCAAGAGATTGTTAAGGAAAGGTTAGACAACTTCTAGCTATGATTTAGCTACAGTTTGTCCTACTCTGGACAATGGATTTGTCTTATCTGCTTAAAAATACCCTTCTTCCTATAAGCAACAATCATTCAATGAAATACTTTTAACAGCAGGAGAAAAACACAGAAATCCCTCCAAGAACAAGCTTCAGAAGATGCTTTATAAGCAAAAGTGATAAAAGTCTGTTTTCTCCTGCCTCTCCCCTGGGGCCAGCTGGAACAAGTAAAAGAATGCACAAGCCAAAGAATCACAAAGGTGCACCTTAAAAGAAAAAACAGAAACAAACAAACAAAAAAAAAAAAACAACCAACCAACAGCCAAAAACAGTAGAAGGTAAATCCAAACAGCTCAGTGCATACAATAGTTTTGGGTGCACAAAACAAAAAAATCCAAATATCCCCCAAAGAACCCATCTGACTAATATTGCTTGTTCCTTCCCACCCAGTTACATGGGTTATAAACAACAAGAAGCATACACTAAAGTATTTTATAACCTAAATATAAAACTTTACACATCACTTTCACTTTCAGATTATAAACATGAACTAAATCATGCTTAAGCACTATTGGTAAAGAGCTTCAGCACAATGTGGCTGTTCAAAGAACAGTCAAACAATGGCCTTCCACAGCCATGTTACTGATTGACATTTAAACCTGCCAATGAAAGATGTGGAATTGTTCCTCCTTAAGGAATCTAAAATGCTAACCCTTGGCAGGATGACTGCACAGGACATAACACAGGTTTAACATAACACAGATCATGAAGATGAGCTGACTCTTCTGAACTTCATTAAACCTGCTTGGAGCACGATATGTAGATGGCTAAAGGAAAAATCACTAACAACGATCTGCAACACGATATGGCTTTTTAAAAAATACTGATGTACATGAAAACTTCTACTGAATATAAGTACAAATAGGAACAAACCACTAAATTTAACTGTTCTTATTTCCACTAATTACACATGTATAGCAAAGCAAAATGCTATTTCATTTCAAGTCATATAAACTGAAAGCTCTTGGACTCAAGTTACACAGTCCCTCTGCAACAGTTTAAGTGTTAGATTTAGGAAGCATTCCTTTGCTGAAAACAAACATGGAGCAATTGAGATACAAAGAAGTGAATAAAATTAAGAGACAGCAATCAAAGTATTTTTACTTTACAAAATGGAAGTTTCTCCTATATCTAACACTGCACAAGGTATCTTGCATAATCAAAAGGTAAGCAGAAGTCCCTTACACTGCCTCGCTTTGCCAGAGAATCACCGTAGTCTGCTGGCAAAGTCCGCTTGCTGGACTTTTTCTGCTCATGTTCAACTGCATCTTCAATTATAGGCTCAAGCCTCATCTGGACAAACACCAAAGATGTGGATCAATTTCTTTTCATTATACAGTGAGGAAAGATCTAAAAGCCTTTTTAAAAACTTCTGAAATATTTAGAAAACTGCATAGAACTCACTGATGTTTAAATAAAAAACCTAATGAGGCTCTGGCCTTGAATTAAAAAAATCTCTGAAAAAAGGACTTTGAAGGTCAAATTTGGGAAATAAACTTAAGAGTCCCCCCTCTTTTTTTTTTTTTTTTTTGCTTTTCAGCTGCAAGATTTTGAAATCTGAATCAAAAGTCTTGCTCAAGGGTTCAATACAGTCAGTCAAACAGTGTTCAATCCAAACTGTGTTTTAATACAGCATCTACTGAGTATCTAAATCCAAGTTTACTAAACAAAATCTTAAAATTGAATGCTACTGCTTGCTGGACAAGTTTGTCAAATAAAAAGTTTATTTCTATACAGAAATAATTCTTCCCCAACCCTTCCAAGACTGCAGCTAAGTAATGCGCTGTATCTATACATATTCTCCTCAGTCAGCAAATGCAATTTTATTTTGTTACCTCTGTAAGAACTGTGGTGTCATATGAAGGCTGATACTTCTCTTTTTCATGTGCAGTTCGCTTTTCCATCTTTTCTCTGTCTGTTTTCTGTTTTCTGTCTGCTCCTTTGGGCTAAAAATGAACAGTTACGTGAACATGAACACAAGTGGGAAATGGTTTTATAACTGAAATCTAATCTCAGACGTGAACCATTACAAGGGGTAATATAACAATTTCCCATCTCTTTATGAAAACTTAAGAGACTTAAGGATCTGTTTTCTAATGTTACCTTAAAAACTTTGATTTGACAACTGGCTGAATGCAGATGATCTGTATATTCTCCATTCTCAGTCTGTTTAAAGGTGTCAACCTGAATTCTAAAAGGAACTCCTTTCTCTCCTCCGTGTTTACGAGGTGTAAATTCAGTGCTGATACAATGTACCTGAAAAGAAACAATGACCAAACAAAAAGGATCTTCAGAAGCATTTCAAGGCATGAACTTCATTATATGTTACCTAGATCATATGAACAGTTTCTTGTAAAAAAATATAGCAAAGCTATAGAAGGCCACTGACTAGAAGAGGTTTTAATCTCATGCACCCTCATCTCAGAATATTTTCAAATATGCCCAACTCCTTTAAAAGTCTAGAGATCTTTTAATCAGTGTGTGATTGCTTCAGCTGCTACATCAGAATGAACACTGAGTTTATAAGCTATAAAAACCCCTTAAGGGTATCTAGGGAGAAAATCAGTGCAATAGAAGGAATTATGAATAATCTCACTGGATAGTGCTCTGAATTTATTTTGCTTCCTTATGGAATTTTAAGCAAGCCTGTAGAACAACCCAACTATAGTGGCATAATATCAGTTCCATTTTCAGTCTGTTATTATTTCTTCTAAGGAAATGTATAAATGAAACTAGTCCCTAATTTATCTCACAGTCCTTCAAGGCGACTAAATTTTAGCAATTATGTAACTTTGATCTAGATAAAGATACTTTTTTTAGTACAAGTTAATTTACTGACAATATAGAATTTAACCTCTTTCAACAACCAGAATAAGAAAAATTGCTACCTGAAACTTCACAGTCATACTTTCTTACAATGAAATCAGATCTGAGACAAAAGTAGGCAATGTGAATGTGAGCATTTAATCTAAATAATTTCCAAAGAAAGCATGCTCAGTTGCCCTGAATATCAAATACACAAATAATAGAATTCCTACAAGGAAGCCTACTGACATAGTAGGAAACATCTTTTGAGTGCCTGATTTAAAACCCTTTTCTAGTAGGACAATACTTTTAATTTTGAATCCTTAAGCCAAGCTTCTGCTGAAAGCAGTAGTAAGAGTTACTGAGAGGAATGTAAGTTAATTCTTATACTTCATGCAACTAAATATTTTAACTATGACAGCTTTCTTCAAAGAGTTTTTTGAAAGTTTTTTTATTTTTTTTTCTATAAACCCAAATTAAATAGAAAAACCTAACTAGTACTCCAATAAGCCTATGAACCCCATATTTTTTGGTATTTAATGGCCATCCCACAAATAATAAATCAAGAATCTTTGTAGTTCAAGTACACTGCTGTTTGTGACCTGAAAGGCACCAAACACAGACATCCAGTCAAATAAAGTTTCAAACCTGAATAAAAGCAGATGTACATTTTGTTGGATCCCATAAAAATTCAACTGCGTTGAGCTGGCTAGGATTTGTCTTGATATCAATGACTCCCACAGACATTGGAATATCTATTAAAATAAGTAGCATGTATTTTAGAAAAGTAAACAGCAAGTGAACACTATAAATAACCTGTAATATAAGGTTACCATCACCGCACAGAGGTAGGATGGAAAAATGTGGGCTTTGGTGGCTTGACCAGTTTCTTAGGACTAACACAAAGAATCTTAGTAGATTTAACATACAAAGTGCTCAAGGTTTTGGGTGCTTTTTCATTCTCCTCCCCTGCTGCCACCCCTGAGATTATGCACCAAAAATGATCAAGGCACGCAAAGTACAGAAACCATGTTGGCACTGTTTTCACACAATCTAATAGAGAAAGTTACTTTTGTCCGTGTTTTCCTAATCATTGCAACACCTAGCAATCAAAATCAGAAAGAATATTAAATGTGTATGACTCAGAGCTGCCATCTTACTTTTACAGCACTTAAAATTTGAAAAGAATGTAGAAGTGGTGAGAACGTTTATATTCAAAACACACACTATGACAAAGCAGCATCCAGAAATCTGGTCTGTCCTTTTCCATCAGCCTCAGCATTAATATGAACATGATCAATTTAAATTTGGAAACTGAATTCCATACAGTGGCAGCAAACAGAAACAATTATACCTAAGTCGAGCAGTCTGTCCCCAGGGCGGTTCCACTTCCAACCCTCTAGCTGCTGGTGCTCTGTGTACTGCAACCTTCTGTCATGGAACACGACTCTTATAATGCTCTAACAAAGAAGCAAACAAGCCTGTGATGAGCCACACAGTCACTACAGATAAAAGTACTAAACCTTCCCAAAATAGCCACAGTGCTAATAAGTACATTATTTACAGCAAAAATGTGGCAAGCATCAGTATCCCAAAATATCCCAGAACACAGAAATAGAACTGAGCAGCAGGAGATACTTGAAGATGTGGTAAAAATGCAAGGGAGATTTACATCTGATTGGATACTCAAAAGGTCACTATGAATTACATACAGTGAACTTCACAACACTGGCAGCACAGTATCAACACTGTGTGGGCAACACCAAATTATTTTAGAAAGTAAACACCAAAGATTTCATTTATTAAGAAAAGTGGTGAATATTACTTGATCATTCTTTCACTGGAAATTCTGTGAACTTGTACAGGATGTTTTAAGAAATTAAATAGAAAATTCTCTTCCTAGTACTTGTACGATATTTACAAAAACTCTATGATTTTACTTAATAGAGTTAAAAAGTTCCAAACTTTCTCAACTACTCTAGATGAAATATTCATCCAGCACAACTACAACATGATTAATTTTATTCAGCTAGAAGAAATTCTCTAACAATACCTGTTTTTGTGGGCAGTTTTAGTACTGCTAAATGAATGCACATATAAAGCAATTTGTTACAAAGAAGCTAGAAAAATACTGTATACATTGACTGTTACCCAACAAATAGAATGTAGACAGATTTGCATATTTTTTTCCATTATTCTACAGTCTTCCTTGTATTAACAGCAGCTGAAAGTGTCCACAAAACCCAAGAACTTTTAAATGGAGCACCTCTTCAAGATGAATTGCACTTCTTTGGGTTTATTTCAAAGATAATGGAAAGCAAATGGGTGTGCATGTACACGAACAAACACACAGAAAGGCACCATTCCTTCTGCACTGCAAACGAGCACATTTGGAACTTGGAAATATCTGTAGCCACCTTCACCTCCATCAAATTATTTCTTTGGTAAAATACTAGGATTCCAATATCTAATTGTCCAAAATGGAAAATTCATTGATGCAGCATTACAATACCTTGCTATGGTAAAACTGACTTTTCTAAATTTTTACACTGCTTTGCCCTATTTTACCTACAAAATGACTCATCACCCACACACAAAGCTAGAAAATTACAGAAGAGAGACACCCAAGGCTACAAGGAAATAGCAGCTAAGGGGGCAAAACAGTCCACATGCTTATTACAGCAAGTCACCATTCCAGCACATAAGAAGTTTAATTACAGAACTCTCAAATCCCCCTTTTATGCTCATGCTTAACTCTTCCTGAAACGGTCTCTAAACAAGCATCCCACAGACAAATAAGAACAAGGCCTAGGACAACACAAGCAAGCCAAAGTTCACAAATTACACAGCCCAAAGCTGGCAGGTAAAGATTTAGCCTCCCACAGGCACACTGTTCTGGTGCATTTATCAGCACCACTTTCAAAGTGACTTCAATTGAAGTTTTTTCCTTCTTTCCTAATACCTGAATAAGATCTTTTTCGAGAATTCAATAAAATCAATAATCATCAGGTGATTAGAAGAAAAATCCAAACCCTTCCATCAGCTCTTTTAATCATCTGTGCTCCAAATTGGTTCATTTTTCAGTTTGCCTCATTTTTGTATTTCATAAAATACCTCACATCAACAGTACCTTCTACTAACACTGAAGCACAAGGAGACAAATCTGGAACTGAGGAAAGGGGCTCAGCTGTGGAACAAACTGCTCAACAAGCAGCAAAATTAGAGATCCATTCTCCGATGGATGTATCTCCAATACCCCACTGCTGCAAAACCCACAGGTTGGCTCCCTGTGTTATCTGTAACACTTAAGAAACATGATCACAATACCCCCACTTTTATCTAAATGATCCTCTACCTTCCTCTCACCTCTCCTAATCACTTGAAATGGACAATGTGATGGCTCAGAAGACACTGGATACAAAATCTACAGACAACTCTCTTAAGCTTTGCATAAATACTTAGGTTTACAGGGCACGCAAGTGTGCATGGGGTACTTATATCCATACGTTTTTATTTTAAACATCACTGGTCCACATATTCTGACCAATACCTAGTGACAGCAGCAAAAAAAAAAATCCACAGAATATACAGTCTCTGGTTTGTTAGTAACACTATCTAGTGAACTTAAATTCACCTTCACCAGTTTTCCATTGATCTCTGGTATGTCTCCAGCTTTCCGATTATCTAGCATCCGGATCTCATAGGACTGACCTTTAAAGAGAAAAAAATTGCATGGGTAAAAGAGCAAGAGCACAAGGTTATTTTGTGTTTAATGCATTTAGATTAGCTTTTGGTTCACAGTACACGAGGATACCAGTACCTGAAACTTGAGTGTGAGAGACTCAGATAGCAACATGCACTTCACGCCATGCAAATTAACAAAACAAAGTGACACTTTTTGGTCCCCTTAAAACCAGAGATATTTTCAAAGTTCAATTATTTAATTTTGTGTCAAGTGTAACTACTTGCTTCTCTATTTTTTTTCTGAAAACAAAACATTTCAAGGCTGAATTACTTTCTTTTTTAAAACTGCTGAATGGCAAATTACTGAGAACCATTAACTGGTCTTCCAAAACAAACTCACGTCGAGTTTTCACACTTTTTCCAAAACCTATGTACCATTCTCCCATGTTTAATTTTGTCCATATACCTGCTACCTTTGTATGATTTTATGCTCTGTATGATTTCAGAAATAGATCTTTAAAAGAGACAGCTACCATTTATATCAATATAAGCAAACCTATCTTTCCAGTGAATATGATAAACTGTTGTGCTTCAAAAGCAAAGCTTGTAGCAATTTATTTAATTACAAGGATTTTTTTTCTTTCCAGAGTAAGCAACACATATTCATTTGCAAAATCGTTTTTCCCTAACTAAAACATGGGACCAAACAAACTTCAACACCTTCACTAAGATGAAATGCAGTAAAATCATCACCTACACTTCCCTTCAGGCTACTTTTATGGCCCAATGTATAACATTTAAGACATTCTGACATGTCCGACAAGGCAATAACCCTGTGAATGAGCAAATAACTTCTTCGTCTCTTTTCACTTTTCACAGGCTGATGTTACTTCTAACTATGGACTGTTTCAGGGCTTTTTTTTTGCTCAAACACAATAAGCATATTTATGTATACACTCTACACATGTACAGGCTTTCCTTACCCAAGCAGCATGTGAACACTGATACAGTCATTGATGACATAAATTCATATGAAGCAGATGTTCACCTGGTACAGTTGAGTAAATAATATATAATTCCTCCTCCTATATTTAACAGGAAGAAACTTTTCCAGTCAGTGTGATTTGCTCAATTACCAGTGTTCTTCTACTCACACAGCTATAACACGTAAGTTCAACTATATCTAAAGTAGGCATTTCTTGGATCTGGCAATACTAATAAACTTTCTCAAATATTTCTCTGTTCTCTCTCAACGTTTTTTGTGGGGGGTAAGGAGGTGAGTGAAGAAAAAAATTCTGATTGTTTCTTCAAGAAGTATGGCTAGCCTTTCATAGGTACAAAATAGTATTAAGACAGTAGATTTGATAAAGGTAAAAATCAAAGAATACGAGACCTGAAAATGTGAAAACAGCTCTGGAAATTTTCAAGTCAAGAGGAATAGATACATTCCATTTTGGAGTTTTGGACACATAGCTGCTCTGAAAATGTCAAAAGCACCACAGCACTCACTTTTGTCATCCCTACATAAGTCCCACATACACTACGTTCTCTGTTCTTTCCTGGAGAACAGCCAGAGGAGCAAGGTGACACAGCTATGGACAGTAAGTGAATCCAGTGTGAACTAAATTCACAATGAACCTGTGGCAGCTTCATTCACAAAAATCCCAAAATGTTCAATTTTGGAAGGGACATCCAGGAGGTCATCTTTGGCAATTACCCTGCTCGAGGCAAGGCCACCCACAGCCAATTGTCCAGCACTAAGCCTGGCTGGTTCTGAGTGTCTCAAAGGACGCTCATTGAGACCATACTTCATAAGCTTCTTGCTAAAGATCTCATGGGAGAAACCAGCAAAAGCCTTACTGAATGAAATCACTTGTAAACAATACCTACTACACTCTCCTTGTCTACCAAGCCACCCAGTTCATCACAGATGTTTATCAAGCTGGTCAAGCATGATATCCCCTTAGGAAATCTGTGCTGACTACTCCTGGTGATCTTGTCCTTTATGTACCAGGAAATGGTTACCAGGAAACACTGCTCCATCACCTTCCCAGGAAGCCTGTAGTTCACCAGGTCCTCTATTTTGAAGATCAGAGCAACATTAGCCTTGATGTAGTCTCTAGCACCTCTCCTAGTCACCAAGCTCATTCAAAGACTATTAATGGTGTGTCAATGGCCTCACAGTGACATAGGCTATTGCCCTCAGCACTTGTGGGTGCATCCCATCAGGACCGGTGGATTTACATATGTTCGGTTTGCTTAAGTATTCCATGACCTGTTTTTCTTTCACCAAGGCTATACATTCATTGCTTCAGACTTTCCCTTTATTTCTAAGGCCTGGGATTCCTAAAGACCAGTGATACCAGAAAAGACTGAGCCCAAGAAGGCATTCAGTACTTCAGCATTTTCAGTGGCCCATGTCACCA
The DNA here is from genome assembly GCF_000277835.1 of Geospiza fortis. Lineage (NCBI taxonomy): Eukaryota > Metazoa > Chordata > Aves > Passeriformes > Thraupidae > Geospiza > Geospiza fortis. The sequence continues at coordinate 2,187,981 of NW_005054364.1, forward strand.
TGGCCAATGGCCTATTCAGCAGGGGGCCCACTTCAATTGTCTTCCTCTTGCTATTTACGTACTTACACAAGACCACCTTGCTTTTGACACTCCTCACCAGATTCAGTTCCAGCTGGGCTTTGGCTTTTCTGATTGTACCCCTGCAGGCTTGGACAGCATCTCTGTACTCCTCCCAGGTTACCTGTCCCTGCTTCCATGTTCTGTATGCCTGTCTTTTGTATTTGAGTTCCCATGCTTATCCATGCAAGCCTCCTGCCACTTTTGCCTGACTTAATGTCCATTGGGATTTGCTGCACTTGAGTTTGGAGGAGCTAATTCTTGAATGTTAACCAGCTATCTTGAGCCCCTCTTCCCTCTGGAGCTTTATCCCATGGTACTCTACTCCCCTGAAGTTCAAAGATGTGATCTTGGTCTTCTGCTTTGCTTCTTCCACTCAGAATCATAAAGTCCAGCATCTTGAAGGCAAACAAGCCTGACTGACCTTGATACTCACAACCCCAATGAGCCTTTCCCTGTTTCATGAGGTATAACAAGCCTGACTGCCCTTGATACTCACAACCCCAATGAGCCTTTCCCTGTTTCATGAGGTATAACAAGCCTGACTGACCTTGATACTCACAATCCCAATGAGCCTTTCCCTGTTTTATGAGGTATAGCACAGCCATCCTCTACCACTTGGATCAGGAAGCTGTCAATCAGCACTTTCCAGTCATACCCTGCTGCACTGTCCCTGCAGGAAACATCAGGGTGCTTTAGGTCCTCCTACAAGGACCATGGCCTGTGAATGTGAGGCTACTTCCAGCTCTTCAAAAAACATCTCATCTACTTGTTCATCCTGGTCAAGTGGCCTACAGCAGACACCCACTATAATGTCATCCATATGACATAATCAATCTATAATCCTTAGCCATAAGTTCTCAATTGGAACATACTTGGCAGAACCCCAGACATTCCAGCTGTTCCCCCACATAATGCTTAACCTCCCCTCCCTTATCCTCTTGCTCTGCCTTTCCTTAAGAGCTAACATGCCCAGACTGTAATGTGGCATTTTGCAAGCCACCTCACCATGTCACAGTGATCCCAAGATCACAAAGATGTTTTAAATCCTCGTGCTTACTTCCTCTGATGCTTGCACTACTGATGTGTGTGCTTCAGAGGCACCTCACCATGCTGACTTACCACAAAGCGCTTTGCTGTTTCCTTGGAATCATGCTCTACAGGCACTTACTTGCTCATACCCAAATGCTGGAGATGACCCTGTTTAAGCCTCCTTTTTTTGATGCTGTGTTCCTTTTCACGCTCTTTGCTTATCAACCACGGCCATCACTCCCTCACAGTGCTGCTGCCAGTCACTCCCTCCCTCACTGTTCCCACTTCAAAGTCCTCTTTACCAGGTCAGCCACAAGCTGGCTAAGATACCTTCACTGCCCTTTCCAAGCTGGATCCCATCTCTCCCAAGCAGTTCTTTGCATTCACAGAACTCCAAGCTTTGCTGCACTGTGTAAACCAACCCAAAGAATGCTTCCTTTTTAAAAGCAATTCTCTTCCATACCACTTCTGCTGTTCCATATGCATCTAGCTGAGCAGTAGCCAACCCAAAACACTGTCCCACAACTCCAGTATGTTTCCAATGGACCCATTTAACAGATTTCACAGTAAGAACCCTGCAAACCCTGTATCATGTATCTGCAAACCCTGAACAACCAACCATCATCGCTCCAAGATCTGAACTGTTACAGTCAGCTTCAACTGAACATCTAATCACATTAAATATTCCATCACAGTCTATTGAGATTTAGAGTCAAAATCCACAAGACAAAGAAAGCTGAACTAGATAAAGGATTGGAGATCCTAGGGCTTTAGAGCCAGAGGAGGGGGAAGAAGAGGTGGGAGGGTATGCAGCCATTGATATGATCCAAACAAATGATAAATGATTTTGAGTTCAGAATTCTAGCTGACTAAACTTAGGACACCAATGTAATTCTCAATATAAACCTTCTCAGAGGAAGGTTTTTATCATATGGCAATGACTACATTCAGATTATTCTATGCAGCAGTCAGTGGTCTCTCTAGGGAAAAAAAAATCAATATCCATACAAATTAAAACCCAGGAAAAAAGAAAAAAAAACCAGACTGATTTACATGAAGTATTTATCTAGTTAATTTCTGCTAAATGTATACAAACTCCAAAGGTAACTGCACTTGGGATCCTGTTTAAACATAATACAGTTCTGGACAGACATGTCTGGCTAATTTGAGAGCAATTACAGTGGTTCCTTTTGTTCAACACCTCAGGGACTGACATTTTAACATTCATTATGACTTTTGAGGCTGTTTGTCTGTACCTAATGCATATATCCAATTAACTTGTTTTTACCAATCAAATTTAAACAGAAATGCCAGATTAGTCACAAATTTTCAGCTATTACTGCCTGAAATTTGTCTCCTAAAAGGTCTGTTGGCTTGATTTTATTGGGGGATGAAAAGGGGTAGCACACAAGAGGGAAAAAAACCCAAAACCAAACCAATAAAGGAAGAAAGACCCCACCCCTACCAGAGTCCAAAGGGAAAGTAACACCATACTATAGCTGTGAGCCTACAAATTGGACAAAAAAACACAAGTAGTAAGGCATCCTTACAACCTCAATGTCCACAACCTCATTTCTGACATGCATTTACTTTGGCTATAGATAGACATGAATCAAAACATGAAATACCACTACAGTTTCAGACTTGCACCACAAGCTGCATTCACACACATATACCAACCTTGATTCAAGTATGTGAGAGTTTCATCATATAATTTTACTGCTGGAGATGTTGCAGCACACATAACATACTGGAAAGGTGGATGTTTGGTCTCATTTTCTTGTGGAAGGCTGGAATCTTCCTGTTTGAAAATAGGCAGCGCCAAAACATCACTGAAAAGAAAAAGAAAACACACAACTTTGAGACTGTTGGCCCTGTTTTGATAGAAGTTAAACAAAAAAGTTATTTGTGACTTAAAAAACCTCATCATGAAATACATACAGAATTTTGTTACTCATTTTATTAGTAAAATCTATATAAGCAGTATCAAAAACATTTTCCACCAGAATGTTAGGCTAGGATACATAAACAATACCATGGGACTTAAGCAGACAAACAATTTTGCTGATGCTTTGAAAATCTAAACTTTGTTTCCTGTCTCCGCTTAAAAAATTCAGTTCTCTCTTAACTTTTCACCTGTCAACACAGCCAAGCTTGCCTAATAAACATGAAAATTAAAGCAATGCTTTCATTTTCTTCTTTGGAATAATGTATTTCCCAGAGTAAGTTACCTACACTGTGAAAGTATCTCTCTCCTCATCTGGTACCATTATGTCTAAGCTATTAATTCTGTTGCCATTCTCAAGCTTTTCTTAGGCTTTGGCACACTGATTAGCTCAAAAATGATTAAGCAGCAGACTCACAAAACATAAGCTATAAAAAGTTTATGCCAGGATTCACTTCACTTATCTATGATGCACAACCACCAGAAAAACTTTGGAAATGCAATGTTTCTAGAGAATAAAGAGCAATCCATGTTGTCCACAAGCTGTGGTAAGAGAGACAGCTTCACCACAAACAGCAAATATATTTTCTGCTTTCTAATTTCTACAGAAATTAGAAATCTGTATTAGTAATAATCTTCCTTGTATACAGATATCCTTCATAAATTAGATTTTTAGGAACTTTTCTTGCACTGAATTTTTGTTCATGATGACATCATCTGCATATCCATGCAACTTCCTTTATAAATATTTCAAATGTGAATTAAGATCTCACACCACCTCACCTGTTAATTTAGCTTTTAACCAACATGTATCTTGTTTGTATCTCTTATACTGATCTCAAACATGGATTTGATATATTTTGTAAAACAGTTATAAATGCCAGTATTGCACAACTATTTGTAGGTTGTACACTAAAATTTTTGAAGTAGAACTGTTTTTTACTGTTCCTTATTTCTGCAAGAGTCTGCTTTATTTAAAGAAAAATCTATTAATTGCTCTCGAATTCCAGCTCATATCTGAAGAATCAAAAAAGTATATCATAATAAATTCATGTCAGCTAATATTTTCATGTCACATAGGCTTAGAATGTAAGACTTGGTCTGCTTAAGTCTTAGAGATGCAGAGCGCAGATGGGGCACCCCAACTTTTTTTTCAGAGCAAGCGCCACATTCCATTAGGGATGTTACTCCCCGGGCTACTTGGAAGACATTATATTGACAAGAAAATATTTATGAAGGGTGAAAAAGTCTAAGAAATTTGTCTATGCCTTGGAGAGACTGTACCGTGTCTCCCCAAAAAGAGACCAAAAAAAGACACCTATACAGGTTCCCTTTCACTAGGAAGAAACCACAGGAGATGCTACAAAGACTGATGTAAGCAGGACAAGGCAGTAGACTGCCCAAGAAAGCATTACAAGCCTACTGAACCGTGTCCTAGCCACTTCTGACACCACCTCCTCAAACTGTAGCCCAGAGAAGAACTAAGTAAGTTACAAAGGAAAATGTGAAACAAGGGTGTCCAAGAGAAGTGGACACCCTTAAAAGAGTTTGCTCATATAGAGAGAAGGATCCGTGAGTAGGAGAGCAAAATCCACAGACAGGTGAGCGCTCCTTGAGGATGACTCAGAAGAAACTGAAGGAAGGAGCTGCTTCAAGCCCTGATGTCATCAGCAGGGCAGCACGAGCAGCCCAACACAAGAGGGAGTGCCGTGACAGCGACAAGCAGAGGGAATGGTGCTCTCAAGACAGGACTGCTGCACCAGAAACCCACGCTCACCACACACTTCAGCACCCAAAACACAAGTGCCATTATGAGGAAGAACTTTAAATGGCAAGAACATGGAAACAAGGGCAATGTTTAAAATACACACAGGAGTCAAAGTGCAACCAAGGCATGAGAAGTATCTCACCAAATAAATTACCTGTAATTCCTGACTAAGTTCTGCAGCACTTGCCTTCACATAACACACAAGATTAAAGAGAAGTCTTTTGTGTATTCATGAAAAATATCTTTAAAGCCTTCATTTTCTACTCACAATTTGAAGTTCAAAATGTAGCTGGTCTGGCTTAAGAAAGTGTGATGTGGGGTTAATGAACTAGCTAAGAGACTTTGCATTGGAAGCCTACAAATACACCAATTTAGGCAGCTTTAAACCAGCTTTTGCTAGTACTTACAAAGCAGAATGACTAACTGCCACTGCAGAAGAAGAAGGAAAAATAAAGACATCCAGCTCTACAACCCTACAATTTAGCTGTAAAGAGAGCACGACGTTCATTCTTAAATGCCACCATTCTAAAAAATACTCCAGAAGACAGCAAAAGGCAAATTTTTCCAATAAAACTCTTCTGAGTACTAGTACATTCCAAAGGAAAAGACAAGCCAACACAATGTAAACTCCTTCCTAGACCATCTTTAAATAAATACCATTTAAATAATATTTCGATTCATTCACTGGCAAAGAATGAAATATTGGTGTTTTTTGCATTTCAACATACACGCTTTCCCCATCTAAAAACAGATTAAAGCTGCAATTCAAACAGTCAATAAGGTATGAGCAAAGTATTTCAAATTAAGACCTGAAGGATCAGTTTAAATAAGGACTAGCTAAATTTCACAGCAATAAGCATTTTCTGCAAAATAAAAATTCACTGCGGCACAGGTGAAGAAAAGGGGCAAAGACTGCTCACAATGGGAAACCGAATGGGAAACAGAAACTTAGTATTTTTAATAGTGCCCTTTACTTAAGCTAAAGGTGAAAAACTGCATATAATATATGCTATTGCATCAATCACATTACCAGAAACTATGGAGATGCTAAATCAGTCTTTTTACCACCTCTAATCTTATACTGATTCTATTTTAACACCCAACAACAACAAAAACCAAACAATAAAAAAAAATAAAGAAATCCCACAAACAAACAAACACAATACAGAGAACATATCAACCTTGTCAGTTCCAGCCTTTTTCCTCTCAGACCCTCATTACAATTTCTGCATTTATAATGAGCCAATGTCCCAAGAGAACAAAACATCTACCCACAGTCAAGCCCTGGCAGCCTCCATGCTTACATACACTTATGTAGGCATCCTTCAGTCATTTTCCTACTCACCTGGTGAAACCTTGGTTTTGCTAGGCCAGCACAGATTAGAGACAGGGAATTGTAGTGCCAGCTTTGCCTAAGTTATTTCAGACAGCAAAGAACCTAAACTTAAAGTTCTTACCTAAACTGAAGTGCCCACTGGCAGAGCAGCCCAGATGGAGGAAAAGGTCAGTGTTCCAAAATAGCTACTGTTGAAATTATTTCAGACTACAGGAGAACAGAGAGCTTGAAGAGACTGATTCTGTTGCTTTTTTGCCATTATTAACTTTTGATCTTGTGAAGTAAAGACTTCTCTCATTTAAGTGAACTTTAGAACTACAAGCAATCTGATGTATGGGTGTGTAGTAACCTTTGGAAGGACAAGTAGCATCTTTTGTTATATTTTCTGATATCATTTGAGAAAGTCCATCTAGCGGGATTTACTCTCCTGATGGAAGGAACTCAGAGACCAAATTTTTGAAACTATTAGCTCTAGTAAGAAAAGTCTTATCTCAGTTCCTCAGCATGTGTTATCTAAAGCACTCAAATGAAAGGCATTCTTTTTTTCCTGTAGGGAGGAGGAAAATTTTCCCAGAAAACAACCCAACAGAAACAGTCTTCATTACACCCCAAATGCAGGCAGCAAACCTATCCTCCAACACAAGTCTTAGCTACTTATGCTACAGAGGTGCATACATGAAACATCATCATACAAAAGCAGGAAGGCTTAGAAGAGGAAGCAAGGTGAATGCTACCAGTTGAACTAAAGCATCCAGTGGGATACAGCTCATGTGAGAAGCTCTCCTATGTCATGTACCCTAGATGAACACAGTACAAAAAAACAATAATGTAATTTATCCCCCCCATGCTTGTGAAATGTGCTTGTAAGCCTTCAAAATCACCTCCCTTAAAAATTTAAAACCTTCTTTCCACACATTGTCCAAAGCATTTTAAAACCAGCTTAACACACACATACAAAAAAATCCACCCTAATAATAATAGAGTCAAAAAATAAATTGAGAACTTCCTGTCCTTACAAGAACAGGAACTACTCTGTCAACAAAATCCAAACATGTTCCATCAATCATCTGCTTTATCTATCTTCTGGATTGTATGTATACTTTTGGGTGTGAGTACTAAAGCATCCCAAGGCCTTTTGAACAGGCCTTTTGAAACTTTAAAGAATGTTTTTTATGAGGACAAATACCTTTAAGAAAAATTTTTCTCAAGCACTCTTTGAATTAAGAGTTATGATCTCAAGGCCAAGCTCTGAACTGCTCAGAGGTATGAGCAAGCCATAGGAAAATGTAAGGCAATGGGACACCTGGTACATCCTAACACTTTCCCTGTATCCACAAAAGCAAGTTTGATGGGGGGAAAGACCCCTGGAATTAATTTCTGGGAAACAACCTTCTCTGCAGCAGCTGTGCAAGAAATCCAACACATGAGAAACAGGCGCAAACGTCATGCTGTTCCTGGGAATCCCACAGACCATCACACAGAAACTCAGATGATGAAAGGCTTCAATTTAAGGGCAGTCTGGCACAAAATACAAGAAACCACCAATCAAAGAAAGAAGAAAATGCCAACAACAAAACCCATGTCCTTCCTACCAAGAAAAAGAAGTAAGAATGTTCACCATTATAGGAAGGTCAGGCAGCCGCTCTCACTTGCGGCAGGCTCCAGTACAGATGGCTCCTATGTAGGAGAATGCCTGAAGAGCACATGAAGGCAGACCTGCTGCCCTGCTCTCAATCTCCTATGTCCATCCCACATCAGAGGTGACAGGGGAACAGAGAAGACAGTTCTGCACTTTGAAGTCTTTTCCTTAAAAATTAAACTGGTCCCTGACTTTTTGTAATGTATTCACACACTCAACTTGGAAGAAAACAACACCAAAAACCTCAAACCCAAGCCAATGTCAACAATCTAGAACATGAGGTTTATCTTTCAACTTGTTTTATCTGTGGTAACAGATCAAGGAAGCTTAGGTTTAAGGACACACTTTTCCTTCAAATGCCTATTTCCTCACAGGTATTTACTTATTTGTGTGCTCGCACAAAGAATCCAGCTCCAATTCTAATCAGTACCTGACATTTTATTTTAGAGTCTATATGTGAGTGAAAATTATTTTTTCTACAGTGCAATGTATAAAAAAATAGAACAGACCACTAAAACAGAAGCTTTATAACGTATTCTGCAGAAAACACTTTGTACATCTAAAAAAGCAGAAAAGAAAAAAAATCAGGATAGCATCAGCAAAGATTCCTCTTTCAAAAATCCAATATAACCAGCAGTAGAGTCTCAAAAGAGTGGGAGACATTAGGGGAAACATAAACAGCAATTTGTCTGTCATAATGTAACAGTAGCCAAAACCAGGGCCTGAATAGAATAACTCTTTTTTGGTTTTGCCCAGCAATTATTTAGTTAAGGCAGTAACTGTCACGACCCAATCATGTTTATCAGAAGCCAAAAAGGCTGTCAGGGACCGAAAAGCTGTTAGAAGAGAACACTCTTCCTTTCTCCTCCTGAAAAGAGAGCTCTAAGTTGTCAGAAGACGTTTCCTGACTGACCATCTCAGAGTTCCTTCAGCCTGAAGCGTGCTGGAGAGGTTGGTACACAAAGTGCCCTCGCCAGCCAAGGCTCTCCACACCGCAGTGAGGAGACAGGACTGAAGACTGCATTAGGCTTCCCCTTTCTTCAACCAAGGCAGCACACAGCCGCATTCTCCAAAGACACTTCAGTGTTTGGGAGATGCAGCACAGTCAAACCGACTTGATTTTCCAAAAATGGAGGAAGGCCTGGATGTATTTTCATACAGTCTTTTGTAGAGACTTTTCCATTTCAGAATCAGAAGTCATTCTTTTTTTATTTAGTCTGATGAACTTCAGGTTTTAACCTACAAATATGTACCAAAACAGCTACTCTTGAAATAATGTTCAAGTTCCCCATGACAGGGTTGGATTGTACCACTACAAGCACCATTGGAACTGCAAGCATTTAAATAAATCCATACACTAAGCTTTCAGATTACACATAAAAATTTAGTCATTAAGGTACTTGTCTGTCTATTAATGCTCAATTAAGTCAGTGTATAGCGATTTAATTATCAAATAATTCACTAATAAAAAACTAAATTCTGCTAGAAAGATGACAGGCAGTTCTTTGAAACTTGTCTTTACATAGCCTTCATTTTTTTGCAGTTCATAGCAACGGTGAGTGATCCTCAAACATACACAACTACTTCTGTGTTACAACAGATATTATGACATGATGGGTGCCATTATCAACAGAAACAAACATTAACTCAAAACTCAGTATCACTGAAGGGTGCAATGTTTTGATATGGGTTTTGGTGCAGGTGTTATATGACATCTGACAACTGTTACTACCAGTTTAATTTAATTTTGTGATTATAGGCAGTTTCTTATTGCATGAGAAGGTGCTAGAAGAGCAACCAGAAAAAACAGGTTTTGAGACTTTATAAGGAAATTTCAAAAAGTATTTAAAACTATGTGAATCTGAAGGGAAATTTAGGAGGCACTTCGCTGCTTTCTAACAAAAGTCCTATAATGGACTGGTGATCAATGAACATGTGCAACTTTATCAGGAAGAATAGACACAGGAGTAATGCCATATATTCTACCTAAGGGCTCTGACTTATCATCAACTCCAGGAAGTATCAACTCCTTTATATATAAGCCCAACAGTTAAAGGAATTACATGCAGATCTTCTAACAAAATCAAGGGGGCATATACCTTGAGGAGTTCATCAAGGACTCTCCTCTAGGCAATATTTAATTTTCTTCTTTTGTTTTGTTAGAAAGTGACAAGTAATTAACTTCTAGTGGCACAATGAACAGTGACAGAGCAGTATCCTTCCTGCTCATGCTTTGCCACTTCTCTTGGTTTTGCCCTCTCACATCACTTGAGAGGCCATCATTTCTCTGAAGTAGAAATCTAACCAATACATAGAATAACTTACACACCTGCTGAGAATCACTCTGAATCCAACAAACACTGATGGCAATTAGGTGACTCCTTGAACTATAGGGTCTGTGACTTAAGCTACAAATACTACTACTACTACTCTGTATGTTTTCCAAAAATACTCTGCAGATGAAGTGCATAACAAGATTCAAGACTAATGCATAGCTTAGCTTACACAATATTACTTTTTAAGTGATGTTTTTAATGGCTACAACTCTTTCTATGTTAATTCAACATGTCCTAACAGGCAGGTATATGCAACAAAAAGTCAGCCACCATAACAGGATGAGATGACCAGAAAGAAACAATCTATCCCATAATAATAAGGATGATAATTCTTACAGTTCCTAGAAACTGAAGTAGGTGCATTACTGGGATGAGAAATGAAGTTAGGCAAACACAGGAAAATATAAAAAAACCTAACAGTCAAAATGCAGAATTTTTAATCATAAGAGATCCTAGAAAGAACTGAATCAAGACAGAGAAAAGCAGTTCTTGAACATGAGAACACGCATTTTCCATTGGTGTGTGCACTTAGAATCCACCCAGGCAACAACCACACAGCTGCCCACAAAAACGGGCACACCACTTCATGGGATGAATGTCTGAAGGTTTGCAAAGACAGAAACGAGACAGAAGTGGGATAAAATCCAGACAAGCTGAATATAAAATGAGGAATATTCGCATAAAGAAAAAATGAATCACTTCGTTCTCTGAACTGGCAAGTTCTCAACGTTATTTTTAATTTTAAAAAACCCCAAAACAAAACAACAAAAAACAAACCAACCAACCAAAACACAATCCAAACCCCACACAGAACAAAACCCCCATCAAATACATGTCCCACCATAAACCCACCGAACTCACAATACCAAATCAGAACTGTCCTCATTTCTATCCAGCAGAAGCCCTTTTCCACCACTTCCAGCAAAGACACTGCACTTCCAAACATTTCACCTGGGAAGTACTGCCTTAAAGCATACATAATAGATGAAGCTTGTGGTCACCTGCAAGCTTCAGTTTCCCCTGAGAGAGAAGGTGCCCTTTATAAAGGCTAGGCCATCAAAACTATCAAACGCAAGTGTTTTACTTCTCCAGACAAAATCCTTTAACACCGACAAACCCTGTCGAAAACCTTGGACTTAAAATGTCTGTCGTTGCCTCCAAAACAGTTTCTCTTTTTCACACTAAGCTGTCACTCAGGAATCCACACATTCTGCCCATGAGCAAGCTAAAATTTACTCAAACAAGTACAGTTTTAACTTAGTTTCGAAAAGGCACATCCAAACGCTACTTAAACACTAACTTTGTAAAACCTGGAAAATAATCAAAAGGTAAGGAAACCGCCAAGTTGAATACGAACAGAGACCTACACAAGGAAAGGCAAGGAAAAAAAAACCCATCATTAAAGACACAGTACATGGAAAAAACCCCATCACTACACAGAAACACAGAATAAGTACTGAATAAAGTACAACCATATTACCACTCTATTAACGACAACGTTTACCTGGTCGAGAAAGAACCTTTTTAAACCTGGCAGGAAACACCTATTGTTTATCACGACAGAACTACACTTGCCGAGTCTAAGACGACCATAGTTTGGAACGTAGGGTCCGGTTACACCCCGAAGGGACAGTGAAATATCAGTTTTAGGGCAGGGATTTCCCATATAAAGGGAGCAGCACCCTGGGGCAGGCAGCT
>NW_005054364.1:2200956-2241190 GCF_000277835.1 Geospiza fortis
CGGCTGCCTGCCGAGTCCCGACCGCTCCCCAGAGACCTGGGGCCGGGACTGCCCTGCGCAGCCGCGGTCGGTGCAAGGTGTCCCTTCCCATGGCTGCCGGGATAAGCTTTAAGGCCCCTTCGCGACCCAAAGAGTTGCATGGTTGCTTTTTCCAGAGAACACCGAGAAAAACAGAACACTGAGAAAACAGCCAAACTCCATAGAATCACTGAATATTCTGAGGTGGAAGGGATCCTCGAGGAACAGGGTCAGGTTGGAAGGGACCACACTGGGCCAGCTGGTCCAACCTCCCTGCTCAGGCATGGTCACCCTGGAGCGCATGGCACAGGATTGCATCCAGATGGTCCCTGAATATCTCCAGTGAGGGAGGCTTCCACAATATCCTCTGTGGGCAATCTGTTCCAGTGCTTGGTCACCCACACAGTAAAGAGGTTGTTTCTCATACTTATGTGGAACTTCCTGTGCATTGGTTTATGCCCGTTGCCTTTCTCATCCTTTTGCTTGGCACCACCAAGAGCGTGGCTCTGTCCTCTTGACACCCTCCCTTCAGATAGTGATGCATACTGATGCAGGCCCCTCTCTACTCTCAAAAAAATTCCCTTCATGTTTAACAATTCAGAGAATACTTACATAATTTTAGGATTTCATTATTACTCTTAATTTCATTAAAATGTTATGTCTGGAAAAAAAAACTATTAAGACAGATCACTATTAAGACTGTAAAATGTATTTTGATGCTATAGTAACATGCTTTAAGTACAATTGCACAAGTTTTGCAAAAGATAAAGGCAGGCAGGCCCTAATTTCATTAATGGTGAACAAAATGCCAGCTGTTGTTCAAAATGTGCATATGTCATCCTCAAAGATAAAGAGAGGTATCCACACCATGATTTATGATCTTCAAAGGCAGTTTGTAAGTTAAAATGTCTGCCATCTTCTCAAAAAAAAAAGTACTGGTGTTTTTCCTGTTGTAATTGCTGTAAGAGTTCTCTGCCTGTCTGGGCAGAGATGAACAGTTCATCTGCATGTAAGGAGAAGCTTAGAAAAAGTGAACTTTATTAAGAAGGCAAGGGCTCATGGACAAGCCGCTAACATGGGCACTAGCTACCATGTTACAGCTTTGAGTGAGAAGAACTGAAATTACCACAGGCAAAATTCCTCTTTTATGCCTGACAAGATGACAGCAATACCCAGAAGCAGAAACAACACAAACCCCCATTTTTGTAAGTTTTACAAAAGAAGGTTTGTGGGAAACTTAAAGTAGTGCACTTTCTGCTTCTGACAGATAAGGCAGGCTATAAGACCAGAGAGGCCACATACAGTTTGATTTATGCATAGCAAAACTGGTTTCTCTGCTTACCAGACCTATGGTAACATAGTTACATAGCAGTTACGAGATCATAAACTGGTGGTTTTTATACTGGGAATTGTTTTCTTTTGACATAAATTCCAATCATTCCTGAGGGCATCCTGAGTAGACACAGTGAAACCCATCCTCTTGCATTTCAGTCTTTAAAAGTTGGGTGTAGCTTGTCCATGATAAACAAGGTGACTGCTAGTATTTCTACAGATGTTATCTTTACCCATTTTAGGACACAAAATGCCCTTTTTTCTGTTAAAACATGAATATTAAAGGGGAGGTATTTTTTCTTTAGCATTATTTGTATCCCTGGCTCATTCAGAACAAGTTTTCTGTAGAGGTGTGCATAGTTTGGTTTTTGCTGTTTTTAAAGTACAGCCTTGTGCTGTGTTTCTTTGGGGCAGGTTCCTTGATCAGGGCCATTCTCACATCCTCAGCTGAGGATCAGCAATGCACACAAATTGCTTGGGAGCAAGCCAGACCCACAAGTCTAACCTGTCAGAGATGACACTGCTTGTGGCCCTGCCATTCCATTTCTGCAGACCCAGTGACTGGAACTGGAGACATGGTGTGATGGAGAGAAAGTGCAGGCAGTGCAAGTCTGATTTTGCCAATAGATTTGCAAAAAAAGCATTCCAAGTACAGTTCTGCTGGGATATGGGGATCCTGGGACATTCCTTTCTCCATCTGCTTATCACCACTGCTGGCTGGCATCCTCCCCTGAGGCTGATTGCTTCTCTACCAGCCTCACTGATGCCCAGATGTGGGACTGAGGTGTGCTGTTTCACTAAAGGTGCACTGAGGACAGACCCAAGCAACTCCGTGATTAAGAGCAGACTGAAGCCTCATGCCTGAACTGGTTTGTGTTCTTTCTCCTCAAGGCAGTTGGCCTTGAGGGGCAATTTCATTAGAGATCACCTCCTGTACACAGCCCATAATTGATGGAAGGGTCCCCCCCTACACTGCATTTCAATCCCAAAACACAGATGCAGGCTGCCATCCAAACCTAAAGGCAGCTGCTCAACAGTGTGTGGGAAGAGCAACTTCAGAGGGACTCAAATGGCAGATTTTTAGATAAGGGTGGGAAAATAGAAGGGAGCAAAGGCAAGGCAAGGAAAGGACATGGTGAAAACAGGCCCTGAGAAAAGCTGTGAGGGGATCAACCTCCTTGTGGCTGAAGAAGGGAAGACTGGAGGAGTGAGTAGACACTTTCCACCCTCACTTTCCCTTGTGGTTTGCTTCCTTTTGTGCTGGAGCCATGAGTGTCACTTGTAAACAAGGTGGCAACTTGAGCACCCGTCCTTCATTTCTGCTTTATTGCTTGAGTCAATAGAAACAGCACTGTGTTTGCTATCTATTTGTGTTAGCCAATCTAAATTTCAAATCACTCTCACCTTTGTACTGAGATGGATTGATTTTATAAAACTCCACTGCAGTTTCATTAGTTTCAGGCTTTGGAACCCAAAAATAGCCTCAGTTCCTTTGGGTTTCTGTTTGGCTGGTTTGTTTGTTTTAAAATCTAAAACTTTACACATTTCTAGTAAAAACATGCTACTCAACAATTCTGCAAGAGAACTAGTAATGCTGTGATGCAGCAATAGTTGTAAGGCTACCAATATAGTAAGAGCCACATCAAGATAAATTATTAAACACTGTTATGTTTATGTACATTGTATTTAGCCAAAAAGTAATAAGCTAAAGTTTAATACAAAGAGTGAACCACATTATAAATTGAAACTTAATTAACATCAAGATTATCTGTAATCTGTGAGCCTAGCTCTTGTTGAAGCACAATCATTTTTAATTATAAGAAAATTTGAATACTGTACACAAATAATATTTCAATCATGCAGAGGTTAAGTAGGTTCATAGCTCACAAGAATATGCTGATGCAATAAGCTGTATATTGCATGAGAATTTCAATGCAAAGCATTTAGCCTGCACTGATATGACAAGCAGCCCAAACCCCTGGTCCCACAGATCAGTTGAGCTCCAGCAAATAATCAAAGCAGATATGAGACATCAAGATATTTCTAAGTTTGTATTATTTCATATAAATGGAGTTTTATCTACAGACTACAAATGTAATTTAAAAATCCCAGCCAACCAAACCAAACCAAGCACATCTGTGAATATCATATTAAGGAGACATTCCTAACACTATTAGCAGCATGCACATACAGTGACATGGCTTGTGAAAATTGTAGGACTACTGCAAAGTAGACCTCCACCATTTTGGCTCTACTGCTCCAATTACTTTCAAATCACCATCTCTATTTGAAGGCTTCAGCTTGTGGATTAGCAAAGATTGCATGTACACTCTGCATTCCTGTCTATTATAGCATTATAATTATAATTATTATGATTAAAAGTCACCCCCATTCTTAACTTACCGCAAGTAGCTGTTGTTACTGGCGGGATACTGGTGGTGGTGATAATGTTCAGGCTGGCTGTGCCAGAAAAGCATTTTGGGGTGAGGTGAAGGTGAAGCATTGTGTTCAGCTAAGAGATGGTCGCTGCAGTGATGGGAAATAGGAAAAAGAAAACAAATACTCGGGTTCAGATTACAGTTGCAGTTGAGTTCCTCTCAGGCCTTTTGTCCCTCCCTGCAGAAGAGGCAGGCAGCCGATGGCTTTGGCTGCTCCCCACGTGCTCTCCTGCTCCCCAGACTCGCTGTGCTCCTGCTGCTGCCCAGCTGCAGGGCTTTTCTACTACCAAAGTGGCATAAGTGCAGCTCAGAGCTCACCAGCATCCCTGTTTCTCTCCTCCTGTCCCCCCACACTGTCCTAGAGTGTCAGTGAGCAAGCTCTGTGTTACATAGCCAGGGAAAGGGCTGTTTCACTGCAATTGGCCTCAGAGGGGCACCCAGCTCCCCCTTCACACAGTCCAGAGACCTTGAACACTGTAACCTGCATGGGCACCACTGACTGCAGAGAAAAAGAAAAAAGGTGGAATACACAAAGACCTCTCTAAGGGAGAAAGATGCCTTCTCAGCAGTGTTTAGATTGCAGCCTTTTTGCCTATTCATTTCATTCTGGTGGCAGGCAGACTGCAACCTTATAGTCAGTTACCTTCTTGCCATGAACCAAGATTAAAAAAAACCCCAACCTAATGATGCAAACACTGTCAAATTGCAGGAAAAATATTTACTCCAACACCACTCCTCACACCCACACTTTAGGGAAAAATCATATTCAGATGTAAACCAGCTGCTTGGTGCACTCAGTGCCATTTGTTTACTGGAATTTGCAGCCAGGACTGCAGTATCAATTGTAAAACACACAAAATAGTACAGGTTGATCTTGGAAAGATCTTAACACTCAGAAGTAATAGGAGGCACACATCCAAAATCCTCATCTGAAAATAGTTACCTGCAGAGGGCACCCATTCTGCTTGAAAAAGGAAGGACTACTGACAAATAGTAGTAGTTCATTGGTGGCTTTGTTATTTTTGTGGTTCTTTTTTTAAATACCAGCTCATTCTATAAAATTATACTTGTAAAACGTATTACAGTATTGTGGCAACACACAAGCTATAAAAATCAGGACATCAGAGAGCAAGATTCTGAGAAACAAAAAGGAATTATTTAATACTAAAATTATAATAATATGTAGCAGCCAAAAAAGCTTCAAATATACATAATTGGTTGGAGATTTTTTAATAGCATCTCAGACAATTCTCCCTTAATTTACTCTATTTACTTAACATCAAACAATGCAAACAAAAATTAATCACAGAATGGCTTGGGTTGGAAGGGATCACAGAGATCAGGTACTATGGGCAGGGACTCCTTTCACTGCACCAGGTTGTTCAAAGTCCCACACAAGCTGATCTTGAACACTTCCAGGAACAGGGCAGCAACAATTTCTCTGAGCAACCTGTTCTAGCATCTCACTACTCTCACTGCAAAGAATTTCTTTCTAATATCTAATCTAAACCTACTCTCAGTTTGAATCCATTCCCCCTTGTCCTGTCACTACATACTCAAATGTCTCTGTCTTTCTTGTGGGCTCCCTTCAGGTACTGCACGGCTGCAGTAAGGTAACCCTTAAGCCATCTCTTGTGCAGACTGAACAAACCCAATTCTCTCAGCCTTTCCTCACAGGAGAGGTGCTCCAACCCTCTGATCATCTTGGTGATCTCCTCTGGACTCGCTCCAAGAGGTCCATGTCCTTCGTGTGCTGGGGAACCCAGAGCTGGATGCAGCTTTCCAGGTGGGGTCTCACCAGAGTGGAGTAAAGAGGCAGAATCATCTCCCCAACATATAATAATACAGAATAATAGTAGAGGAACTGTAAATGTGGGATGAGAAACAAACACCCCCAGGTGACACTGCCCAGGAAAGCAGACAAGAATTGGGACTGCTGCCTTAATGATTCTTAGAGATTATTCTCCTCCAAGTGGCACAGAAGTACCTCAAGGAGGGCTGTTATGACACAGATCTGCTTGTGTACACAAATTGATCTTTGGTCCAGCAAGGATGAAAGCTGGATGAGTCTTTTCAAGGTTAGTTGTTCCTCTTACACATCTCTGAAACCACAGACTTGAAACAGGCATCCTCGCAGATGGAAAGGGCTGCACATGTCCCAGTGATCACTATTTTATTTTTTAAATAATTATTTTGATTTCAGTGACTGTAAGAAAATAATATATATCCTGGAATCCAGTTAGCTCCATAAACCAGTAAACTGTAAAATAAAGGTACTCTGTCTTCAGCCCTAGATTTTGGCAGAGGAGTTAAATGCATGCAGTGCATTTATTTGGAAGCTCCATTTCTATCTACACTGATTATTCTCAAGAAGAGAACTACACATGCCACAAAACACTTTCACAACCTTCCCCTGGTGTTTACAAAAGCTTCTCATATAGAGGGCAGGCATGTTTTGTTCTGTGACTTGTGTTTCTGCAAATGGAAAGGGTAATACCACAGATTCCCTTTCACTCGAAGAGCTCTAGCACAAAATGGCTCCCACCTCTCTATGCATATCCCACAGAGCTCATGTGGCTTTAACTTGTCCAACACTTTTTGTCCTCCCCAAACAGCCCACTGCTTTTGACAGATGCTCATTTGTCAGAATGCAAATGAGAAGGAACACTGCAGTTTTGATTAGTCTTTTTTTTTGTGAAGTCCAAGGCAGAACTTGGGAGCAAAAGCATTGAGACACCTATTTTTTGTCTTTAGCATAGACTTGGTTCCTAGCCCTTTTAGACTTCTGATATTTTTAAGTAACACAAACACCATGTATTAGGGCTGCAGATTTGTTCTTAATAACAAGATAAACAATTTGCTGTCACTGAAAATAACCACCCCAGGGGAGCCCAGGCAAGCAGTTGCAGATTCAGCAGGTCTGGGTTCAGCCCACGTATTCCGAATGCAGAGAGCAAGCAGGAGCTTTAGTTCTGTGATTTCAGTTCTCTGTCATTAGCTTGCCCAGCTGTTACCAGAGCTTTGACTCTCCTGACCACAACAGAAGGCTGTAATGAAACACAGGAGCATCACAGCAAACGTGCCCATTCAGTGTCTTACTTATTTGATTATTCAAATATTACCCTTATGTGGACAAGTGAGTCATCGATAACACCCAAAAAACTACTGCCTCGAGGAGATGGGGTGTTTGTAGGGACAGTGAAATAATGGCAGCTTTTCTGATCTAAGTACCTGCTTCTCACAAAAGGTAGAAGTCCCAAGGCCCGTGTGACAGGTGTCCCTCATGGTATGCAAACTATTTCATACTTGATAGTGTGACTACAGAAGCTGCTGCAAAAAATCATCCTATCCCACTGTGACCACTGTCCCTGATGGTGTAACAGAAGCAAAGCACAACCAGGTCTTGTGGATTTCTATGCAAAAGCACTGTGAAAGAGGAAATTTTGCCTTTTTTTTTCCCTCCAAGTGTTGACAAGATGACTATCAATCTTGATGCTTTGAGTTCCTTGTATGGAATGTAGTAGACAGAGCATGTAGAAAAAAGTTATTAAAACTAATTATTATTCAAAATAATTCAGTGTTCTTTTTCTTTGTCCTATTCAGAGTCTTGTGTTTTGACTGCTCTCTGTTGTGAACAGCATATGGGTATAGCTTCAAGTACACTGTGACTCAGTTTTGAAAATCAGGATAAACTTCCCAAGTTACATCTAAATCTGGTATTTTGTCTTGTGAAACACTGTATATTCCCCACACGCACACCTGCTGCCCTTGACTAACCTCTAGACATAAAGGTATGTGGTTACACGGTCCTTCAAGTTTGGGGACAAATAAGATGATTTTTTAACCTTGTACTGTTTATTGTTATGGGGCTATTTTTTTTTCTTGCTTTATGATCTGCCCAGTAAGTACACAGATCTCAGCGAAGGAGGACTGTATACACAAACAACAAGACATTATTTATTTAAAACATCTCTTGCTCTAAGGCTTGTGTATGGCATACAAAGTCCAACCTGAAATTTAAGGTGGGGAGGCTCATGTTTTGCTAATGGGTGGATATGAAGTTAAGTACTTTAGCATATAGTACCTGATAACTTTATTGGATTTTTTTTCCCATGAGTTGCATTCAAAATGATGAAGGTCTCCTAAGGCATCACTCAACTTGCTAATCTTTTTTATAGTGATCAGACTCCTCATATAATTTTTCTGATTGCTCTTCTGAGAACTAAATCAATGACCTTAAATACTGGCATTATAACCAGTTACATATGACCAAATGTCATCTTTGCTCTTTGCTTTCACAAGTTAAAATTGTTCTACAGACAACACATGAAAAACTTAATCAGGCACAATATAAGACACTGTGAATTCAGTATCTATTCTGAAAATTTTATTTAATGGACGTTTTTACTGTCCAGTGATTTTTTTAAAATACTAGTTTTCAGTTTAAAGTCAGAATAAAGTTTTATATTGATGCAGAAGCAATGCCTACATACTTCATTCCCAAAACAGAGTTGAGAAAAGTATTGTTATTTTGATGCATCCTGTTTGGTCTTTGGACTCTTTTTGGTTGTACAGAGCTGCTGCCTAATGCAGGGTGACCTTGGATGACAGTGAGTTAGCTATCCATGTCTAGATTTTACTCCAGGCTTGGATGGGCTATGAATCCATCATACATCTCTATAAAAGGTGCTGACACACATTTCTAGCCCCTCTATTTTTGAGAGCACAACTCCTCTTTCTCTCCTATACACCTTGTTAGTGAGAATGTATTCCCTCCTACTGCAGTGAGCTTAAACAATGCTGGGTAACAGCCACAAGCAAGAATAACTTCTGCACGTGATCCATCCCTGCACTGACCTGCAGTTCTCCACACACCTCCTGACACATTAAGGGCTGACCCAGCCCTGTCCTTTTGCTGTCTGGTCATCTGAAGGTGGCAGAAGTACAGGGTCACTGCTGACAGCCTGAGAACAGCAATGCACTGTGTCCATGGAGTGCAGCAGAGGATGAGCAGCAATGCCCCCACATACTCTCCATGTCCACCTGCCAACTTTAATCTGGATTCTTAGATATTCTAGGTGTTGTAATTCGGGCCTGTTGAATGCTGAAGGACTGCTGCATTTACCAGCCCTTCTTCTGTGATACAGAACTCTTGAGAAGGAGGCCTGCTAACAAAAATAAAGGGGAAATGGGAAAACCGACAATGAACATTTTTAGTAGAACTCCCAAGTTCCACTAGTAGTCTTAGGTCAGTGCCAGCATAGAGACAAGACAATACACCACAGAATATCTGACAGAACTCTGCTGGATGCATAACACTGTTGAGCATACCAAATGCTTCAACAACCCCTTCTGAGCATTTTGATCAAATACATCACATATGTGGCAGACCCCGTGAACTTGCTTCAGTGTCTCCTTCATATGAGTGCTCCCTTGGAGAAGTAACTTCATATGTAAAGGAGAAATATGGATTGCTTCCAATGCTCAACTGTCAGGTTACAAAAAACATAGTTTTGGCTGCTTCTGAAGAATGCAGCAGGATATGCTCCTTTCCTCATAGGGTCTTGTCCCCTTTTAAGAAAGTCTCCATTGCCAGGAATTCCTGGTCTGTAGTTTATTCCTCCATAGTCATATTCTTCACATGACCTACTTCTAAATCTCAGGATGCAGTAAGGTGCTGAGGTATGAGCTGAGGAATAAATGCCTTAGTGACTTCACACCTTACAAGATGAAGCATGGCAAATATTACCTTTGCTTTCTTCTGTTTTATCTGCTGCCCTTTAGGAAGACCATGGCCTACAAAGAAACCTGTAATATAGAGATCATTTGTAGGCACTGAGATTTTGACAGCATCACTAACCAGAGAATATTTTGATTTAACCCATTACATCATACCTGAATCCAAACTTAAGCTAGCAGGTTTTATGATGGTGGCAAAGGGTGGAGTCCATTTTATTTTAATATGAGTCAGAAGTCTGTAAAGATGGACAAATTCAAGTTGTTGTTATTCTGCTATTCTGGGCTTGGTAGCCTAAAAATGAGTATTTGGACTTCCAGACTGCTGTGGCAATGTAGACTGCCTGACACAGAGCTTGGTTATTCCTCACTCCTAATGGACTGATTCCCTTTTACTTGAGGCTCTGAGGCAGCTTTGGTATCCCGCCAGGTCTAACATTTTCTAGCATTGGGCTGGCTTGGGTTTGTAAATAAAGTCCGCCAACATCAGTATTTGCCTCTCAATTTCCAAAACAGAAAGCAAGACATAGTGTATTCCAAGAAAATTCCCTTCCTAAAAACTTTACAAATCACAAAGGGGCATTAAGGTTTTCAGAACATTAGCTGCAACATACAAGGGGTTAAATAAATTAAGTATATACACCATCTATTTTTCCTCTTATTTTCTAGCAACCCTGCCTTTTCCACCTCCTAACAGTGCAAAAATCTTCTTACAGGGCTCAAGCAGTGGTTAATTAATAATTTCTGAAAAAAGGCAGCCTCCAACAGTATTAGCTCTGTTTAATCTGGCACTTTCTGAACAATCAGGTAACATTCAACTTTTATTTCTTCTCTAGGGTAGGTACAGACTATAATAAATGGTGATGCATGAAAATTTCTTAGGGAAAGCAGGTAATTTTGTCTTGGAAAAGTATTTCAATTGATTAGTTGGCCAGCATGGCCGTAGCTGTCACCTCAAAGATCAAAACCAGCATCAAACTGCTCAGAAATTCTTTAGGAAAAATACAACCATCTCTAAAAGACATTTACTATAGTATAAAAATGTATCTGCATCAGTTTAAGTTGTGCTGAAAGGACACAAAGTAACAGGCCAGAAATCACTATTTTTCCAGCTTAGAGGCTTTTTGTGTTCGTATACCGTTAGGTACGTTTCACATGTATTATTTCAGACTAGCATATAAATTAATTAAGGGTTTTTAAACATGCTGATCTGCAATTTCAAATGGAACACACATCCATTCCCCTACCGGCTTGCACTTGAGCTGTTTATCCAAGCTGAAAACAAGAGTTTCCTCATCTTCCCTTGTATTTTGACATGAGCTGTATGTGCTCAGGTTAAACACACTGTGCTAAGAAACAGGTGGGTGCTCTCCTATTCCCTCCCCCACCACTGCCCCCATACAGGCAGACCCTCTCAGCCCAGGACAGACATCCCTTCATTGTCTGGCACAGGTTTGTGAGCCCTTGGTGTTGCTGGAGGACCAGTCTGAGATTATTCCAGACAAATCAGATTGGGGAACATATTAGGGAAGCTCCCCCAAAGGTATTCTGTTGGCTCTGCCACAGGCAGAGATGAATAGATGGTAAGGAAATACCTAAACCAGTCTAGCTGACTTTTGAGGATATCTGTCTACTGCATAACTTAAATCTATGTATTTCTTTTTAACTGCTACAGGTGCTCCTTGGACAGACAGGCACTGCTTTTGAATTTATCCTGACATAAGGTTATCAGAACCATCTCCAGTACTGGCTGTAATATGAGTTTACACAGGTCCAAAGATCAGCGTTGGTGGACAAGATCATGATCTAGGTAAGAAAGGATACTGAAAAAGAAGACTTGTAAAACTCTGATGCCCAAGATCAAGTTCAGTTACCTTTTCACCTCCTATCTGATACCAGTAAAAGTGGTTATCAAACATTTACATGCATGTATGTTCCTTTTTCCACTGAAAAAGTATTTTCCATGTTTCACCATCCATAATTTTTTCCAATCTTACCCCCTCAAAGTATTTCCACTAGGATCACTTACATCTATCTAAAATGCATCAAAAGTGACAGAATTTTTATATTCAACAGAAATCACACAGTATTCAAAATCGCTTGCAAATTTCTTAGTAAATACACTTACTATCCTAAAATCCCATCAGCAAATGAAGAAACTTCTTTATCTGGGATAATCCAAGCTGCACAGCTTGGAAACTGAGCTGTTAAAGTACACTAAAACATAGAAACATAAACAAAATGTAGGAAAAGAGTAAGTGAAGTTTGATTTTTTGCCACACTGGCAAAATTACTTCTTCAAACTTCCCACATTTCGGAAAATCTTCTGTGTTTTAACAAAAGAGAAGAAAACATATAAATGATGATGCAAATCTTTAAAGTACGTACATTTAATGAGTTGGAAAACTCATGTGTGGGAGAATTTAAAGATACTTTTTAAAGTGAGCTCAATATAAGTATTGACTTTTTTCTTACCTGGAAGTAGACTGCAATTGCAGCACTCATCAGTTGACTGTTTTAACTGGGAGAAAACAACAGATATTGTTCTCCAAATAATCCTCCAGTTCCAAACTGCTTATGCATCCCCACCACACTGATGTATATTGTTTCTCTGTGTTTGTTAAGTCCCAGCCTAACACACTGCAAGTTATCACAGCCAGTGGAACCATTCTCATTCGCCTCCCATAGGGAGTAACTGTAGTGTAATTCAACACATCTATTTCTCAAAATTATTTTCTCTTTTATGATCGTTTCCAAAGGGACAATGCCACATTCAGCATTTGAATTCCTTTGCTGAAAATTCAAACTTGTGAGCACTTTAGGCCTGCATTCTCAATAGAATTTTTTCATGTGTATGTTTGTGACTTCAATGTTTAAACATGGACAGAAACCATTAAGAATATATAAGTGTTTCAGGATCCAGATGTTTGTTCTTTTTGCTCTGTGACTCAGACCGCAAATAATAAACACAACTCAATCTGTTCCAACCTTTATCTTCAAAAACAAACAAGCAAGCCAACTCAGGAAAATTTACATGATCAGCTCTCCTTTCAATTTACATTTATTATCCCAACTTCCTTGCTAAGACTTCATCTGAACATAATGTGTTACTCGAAATTCTTTAAAGCAAATGACATCCAAGTCTGAGACATCCACAATATTCATTTCCCATCCTGATTCTGCATGTAGCTTTTCTTCTCCTTCCCCTTTTTTAAAGCCCAAACCCAACCTTTAAGAATTACATTTCAATATTCAAATGACTGCAATGACCTATCTTTACAGGATATTAGAAGGAACATATAGAAATCCTGTCTGAAAGAACAGCAACTTATAACTGTCCTATTTTTTCCCAGATCTTTATGCTAATCCATTGGAGAAACCACCTCCAGCAGGAACATAAGGCATGACTAATCATTACTTGAATTTAACTGAGCTAATATCTACCTATAATATAGGAAATGAAGGCAAAAAGCAATGCAGTGAATCTGATCAACTGGCTGCTGTGGAAATAATTTTCTGAATTACATTCTGATGGGTTCACGCAATATAAACAGATTCTATCTGTTTACAAAGATAGCAACCCCATCTCTGCTGGAAACAAAACTAGTCATATCATAAGTAAAATATTCATTTAAATATATTGCATTGAGATTTTTAATACATGGGATATCTTCACTTAAAACATTTAAAGACGGCTTCAAAGCAAAACTGATGAACAAACTTCGGGTAAATATTTTCCTCCCCGCTACCTGGAGCAAAATTTTTCAGTCATATAGGGGATAAAAAGCATATCTTTTGTTCACATGTAAAAAAACTAGATTTCATCCAGAATATATACTGTATGTTTCAATAACTTATATTTTCAGTATGAAACAGCATCTTCAAAAAGATGACAAGTAACAGTCATCTTGCAATGGTTCTCTGAAAATAAATATTACCTATACAAAATGCAGGAATAACATACAGGGCTGTTAAGCTTAGAGTTCATGCAATTTTTTGACGTGACTTTTTGTATCATTAAAATGTAAAAACTACAATACTGCAGACTGAAAAATATTTTTAAATATTAAAAAAATAAAATGTAAATGATGTATCATGTACAAATAAATGAAATAATAAGCAAAAAAATCTGCCTAGATGAAGGAAACTGTGTTCATAAAGATTCTATTAATTTTTTTAAAAATTTGTCTAATATACCTATATTCACAGCATGTTCTCAAATGCCAAGTCAGATTTAGTAACAAAACTATATAAAGAAACATCATTTGGATGCACAAAACATGAAGATAAATCTTTTTAACCAATGCTGTATGAATCACATTTATAATTTTTCTTCTAGCATGTGATCAAATAAAACAGAAAAACCAGAATGTATACATTGCTAATCTTTTAAGTAATGTTATGTACATTTTATTGCCAGTATATGCACAATGGTAAGCATAGAACTATAAATACACAATGTAATTAAACAGTAGAAAACAACAAGGATGTTACACGTAACAAAGGAAAGAAGGAGGAGATACTATTTTCTTCATGTAGCTGCTAAAAAGGGCTAGCAACGAGTTATGACAGTCTTGGATTTAAGTCTTTACATATATTTCTACAACTTTTCCTCCAAATAAATCTCTGCAATGGCATTGCTTCTTTAATAACCACATCTTAGCTCTTTCTATTGCATTCACTTCAAACTAAAGTAGAAACAACCTTTCATGTTAACTACAAGCATCTGACTTAATTTTTATTCAGTTTTGTTTTTCAGGGTTCCTAGCAGGTAAAGTATGTAAGTAGTTTCTTATGATATTTGGCTGCAATGTTGAAGAATAGAGTTTTAAATACACATTAAGTGATAATTTGGAAAAAAAAATAAAGATTTTTCTGTAGATAGATCTTCTACTGGGTGCTATATGCAGCAGCTCAGTCAAAAATTAGTCACCCTGAAGAGGTAGAGAGAATTTTAGCCTAGCATAGATCATCATCCTTGGCACCACTATTTTCTCTCTTATCAGGATACACTTCCTCCAACTAGACAAAATCACAGTCAAAGGGAAAATAACAACAGGAAAAAAAAGTTCCACTATTCCTGGGAAGGGCATTGTTTCATCCCGTTTCTCACATAATTAGCTTGCTGCTTATATAAAAGAAAAAAAAAGGAAAAAAAAAGAAAAAAAAGGAAAAGACAACATTTAGGGACACATTTACTAATCTTTGTTCTCTTTCCATTATCAACTTCATAAATACAAAGAACCATTATTCACAATATACTAACTCTTTTTCAAAAATGGAAAAACAAACCCTTGAAACATTTCCACATCTTAATCCAGATGGGTCTTGAGGATGCTATTCAAGAAAACCATGCAAATAATTTGGTGCAGCTTTTCCTACTCATCCAAAATATATATTTTTCTTTAAATTAAAAGGTGGCGAGATCCATAGCATTTGTGACTATTCCCCCCTCCCCCCATTTAAATTCAATGCAGAAAAATCTTGGTGCTTTTTGGAAGGTAAGGAATAAATAGTTTTCTGCACTGTTGTCATAAGATCCCATGTGAGTTACAATACAAGACTACTTGTTCCAGCAATTAGGTTGAGAGGAAACATTCTAGTGATAAAGATAAATACATACTGAGCATGCTTGGGCAGAGCACTCCATTCTGAAGCATCCTGCTTGAAGAACGAAAGGTGACAAGAATGGTTCACGTCCATCAAGTGACCATGAACTCTGCTGCTCACCAGCAGGCTGCCACACTGCCACCAGCTCAGCAGTGCAGTGCTGCCCTGGCAGGGCTGGCTCTCACATTAAGAGGTACTGGTTGTACCAGTCCTCTGCTGCGCACACCAAATTCTTATTTATGCAACAAACATACAACCAATGAACAATATCACTGTGACAGAACTGGATTGATCCAGCTTTCTTTTTATAGGCATATTTCTCAATCTCCAGAATATCCCAAACAAGCTGTAAATAAGATGATGAACCACCAACACAGTGAACGAGTCTCACTGCAGTTCAGACTAGTTCAGCCTTGTTTCACATCACTTCTTGTTTCTAGCAAAGGACATGATGCTCAAACAAAATAGCAATAAAAAAGTAATGTTATCTGCAGCTGAAGAAAAGCAACAGAATTTATATTTTAACTTCTGAAGCTTAAAGCATACCTTTTTAATTAGCATTAAAAAAACCTTTTTTTTTAATACAGTAACACTGGCAAAAGTTAATGGGAAGACACAGAGGATTATGAACAGGGTAACTGATGGATAAGATTATTTAAAATTTTTATTCTGCTTTGATCAACTGATGTTAATACTGTTTTTCCTTAGATTTGGAATAATTCCATTGCAACAGTCTCATGCAGGCTGAGGACAGCCATTGGTTAAAGGAAAAAAAAAAAACCAAAACCCCAAATAAAAGAAAAATAACAAAAGAAAGGGGAGGGGGGGGAACCAAACAAGAAAAAAGTTCCAGAAGTTGCATGTAAGGATTTTCCTTTCACTGAAGAGGGCCTTGCCCTTGCTTTAGGAGACCTGGTTAACTCTTGTCAGCTTCATTAGCTTTGTCCAGACATATCTGCTGCTGTATCCCCTGCTCCAGAGCCTGTTTGTGCACGTTTGATGTAAAGGTTCAATAATTTCATCTGCAAATTTAAGCCAGAAATTAAGTCTGTTTAGTATCTGCAAGCTGTACAGACTGACTACAGGAATGGTACAACAAAATAAGACATTAATCCTTTTTCTTTTCCCTAAAAGCAAAATTGTACTTTACACAGTTGTTCAAAAGAAATATACATGACAATGAAAACATCAAACACAAGTAAAATTTGACACAAGGGAACTGCTCAAGCTTCTCTAAGGATGTAAATATGATATCAAGTAACTAGATTAAGATAGATGGCATATCTTCCTCCAATTGTAATGCTTTTCTAAATATGGTAGTGGTTTGGGTTCCTTTATCTTTTAAGTTACTGCTGAGGTTTAAGTCTCTAGTCAGAAATGCTAATGCTGGTATGTACTAAAGCTTCCACTGTTGTCTAGAATCGCTTTAAATACGATCACTGCCAGAGACTGCTTTAAAGATTGAACTGTCTTATTCACAGACACACAAAATTAATTGTCCGGTTTTACTCCCAAGGACAAAGAGATTCACAACTGTCATATAGCTGTTTAGATGCAAAAAACTGCATGAAAAAGATGTCAATGAAGTCATAAGTATCCTGAAACAAAAAGGACCAGAGACTGGTTCTTACTATTTCAAATTAGAGATACTGAAAAGACTGGCGAAAGCAAAATAACAAGGAGGAAGAATAAATGGAACTGCTGTATGTAACATGGACATACTATGTTCCTTGTTTTTCAATCAGAACTTGCATGAAAACAAAGACAAGAAACACTGATAGGAAAAGCCTGCTGGATACAGCCATTATCACTGCTACCAGCATACAAGGAACTGACTGCATTAAAAAGTAGTAAGAAACATAGTTCAGTAATGATCTTCATGCAAAAGTTTGCACACTTGCATATAAAAGACCTGTGGACTCTCAGTTCTGAATATTTTACAGTGAAGCCGTATTAATACAACTGATGGTCTCTTTCAACTATACACTTTGAAACTTTCTGGCAATGACAACCAAAATGCAAACTCATAGATGCATCAATTATGAGCCAAGATTTCTTTGAACCATATCTTCTACTTACTTTACTGCCAGTGAGTTGACTGAGATGTGGTTTTAGTTCATCACCAATTACTGCATGAATGGCTACAAGGCAGAAAACACATGCCTTACGAACGCTGCTCTCTGAGTT
Organism: Geospiza fortis; assembly: GCF_000277835.1. Taxonomy (NCBI): domain Eukaryota; kingdom Metazoa; phylum Chordata; class Aves; order Passeriformes; family Thraupidae; genus Geospiza; species Geospiza fortis. The sequence goes on from NW_005054364.1 coordinate 2,218,278, forward strand.
ATCATAACCCTAGAAAGCAATAAAATTAACCTTAATACCTTATCAGTTAATGATTAAAATCCCCAGAAAGCTATTTACTATAATAAATACATTGAAGTCTATGGGAAATTAAAGCCAGTGTAACCCAACGAAGCATTCCAACAAAAAAAACCCCACACAAATATAGAGCACGCAGTTAAAAAGCAGACTGAATATTAATAATCATTTTCCATTGATAATCATTTTCCAGGGTGAATTTAAAATCCACACAGTCCTGTTCATAAGTTACACTGAAAACAGAGCTGCTAACATGCAATAGGTGAGCACATAAGAGAACCTTTTTAGATTATACAGGTATTTACTTAGAGCAAAAGACCACTCACAATTTAGAGCTTCCTGGCTCTGAATTAAGAACTCTCTTAACAGCTAAAGACTCTTTTGCTAACCCCCAGCTCATTCTTCCATGATTTTTGGTTTTTTTTGCCATTTTTCTATCACTCCATGCCTGGCTGTCTCGCTGAGACTCCCTTCCCTAAGGGCCTCTTCTCTGCCTCTATTTTCCTGCAGCTGTATGGCTGGATCACACTCATTAAAGACAGAAATGTGCAGACTGCAGCTGCCAACTCTAAAGAGTCTTGATCCATGAAGGAAATTAATGTATTTTGGCTCTTGATATGATAAAAAGGTGGTAAAAAATTCAGTTTTAAAAACAAAGGAAGAGAAAACTTGGATATTCTTCTAATTTTATTTAACTTTGCAAAACTGCTTCTTTCCTCTTGCCTTCCAAAAGCCCCAGCTGATGAAACCCTACAATTATACACAAATAAAACATGGACAGTTTCACATCAAATTATGGAACTTGGAAAAAGGTACAAACAACAAAGAACTATCTTAGAACTGGAAGTATCTACCAAGCTTACCTATAACCAGGACTTTATATCCTACTGAGATTTCCTGAGTCCTAATCATGGTTATAATTTAGCTTCCTGCTAATCAAAGAGATTATTCCCACTATTGAAAGTATTTTGGGTCAAGGCAGCCATCAACTATCAGACAAGTGAAATCCTTCATAAGAACCAAGTGATGCTATTGTTTAAAAGTCTTTGCAACTCTTACGTATACAGTTTCTTTTTATTAGTCTGTTTGCTTCTTCTTTCCTCTTTCCTTACCTGTATTAGACCTGGCACAATCTCTGGTAAAAGCTGAGTAAGGGTTTCTTTAGATACTCTTTCTATAACTTTTGTCTGCATTTTGATTGCAGCCAGATTAATGGGGTAATCTGCAGTTTGGATAATTGGACAGAGAACTTTGATGCACTGATCTGGGCTAATGGAAGTGGCCAGCATGGAAGCAGCTTCTTCAGCAGATCTCACCACCTATTGAAAGAAAAAGACACAGAAAAGTGATTTGTATAAGACTTCTACTCTGTGGTCTGTTTTCTGACAGCAATGGTCCTGAGCATAAACACTTTCTATCAAGACCTCTGCAGTATTATAGAAATATGCAGAGAGTCCAGCCTTTGGACATTATTTTCTAAAACCACAATTCTTCCCAATACTCTGTGGCTACTATGCCCTTGGCAATACACATATCACTTTTTCAAATCTGCTTGTTTAATAGGATCTAAAATTTCTGTATTCTGCATACCCTCCAACTACATATTGAAGTATCACCACTTTTGTAAACCTGTAATTTCTTGTGTCTTGTGTCATTTGTTATTGCTTGTTGGGTCAGAGATCACTGATAAAACACGCTTTCGCATTAATTTCAAAGGTGTGTTTAACGACATGCCTAGATTGCTAATTGTAGAAGCCAATCGAGCTGTTTTTCTTCCCCTATGATTCTGAAAGAAACTGTGACAATAGAGTACTTTAACCCTGAATAATATGCAGAACAAGCAGAACAAGAATAATAAGGTAGGACTTAACAGATACACAAGCTCAAAACACAACAAGGGCACCACAGAGAAAATTAACATCTGATCTGCACATTGGTGCTGTGGTGGCATCTGCCATCTAACAAGGGGAACCACTGTATAGAATGAGTGGTATACAGTAAGGTACAAAAGCCTTCAAAATTTTCTCTCCATCCTTTACTCTCTCACTCCTAACACACAAAATGATGAGAGGGAAAAAAGCATAGGAACAGAGAAGGAACAATGGGAAAATGACACTGTAATAAATACAGTGTATGAAACAAATCCAGAGAGCAAAGGGAAAAGAGAAATGAGTATCAAATGAGTGATAAAGTCATGGGATGGGAGGAATTGCAGTCGACTTCAAAGCTTGGAACTCCACAGTAAATTCCATAAAGTGCCCTTGCATGGGGAAGATGTACTCATTTAGCATAAACATGGATTCTTGCCACAGCATCAGTGACACTGATGTCAGAAGTTGAATATTGGGTTTGTTATTGTATCCATGCTTCCTATATTTACATGCATTGTCCTTTATTGTGTATGCAGGCATCACAAATAACTCTGAGCAAGGTTACATTTACCCTTCTCCTGAATCCCCTCACTATTCCTGGCACAAGCACCTCCCCCACTGACTTATTCCTCTGCATTTTCCCTTAACACCATTCAAAGCCATGCTCTCAAATGGAGCAGAATTGAAAGGGTTGATAACTCCTTTAGTCTCATCTCTCAACCATAAACCTCACTGCAATCCAAAGGATTGTTTTACATCTCTAGGACACTTATATTTGGCTTAAGATGCCAAACAAGGAAAAAGCACCTTTCAGTTATTCCTTGAAGAGCCATGGTGATACACTGTTGGTTACACACTCCTGTGGGATGGCACCCAAGGCAATTGTTATTAGGGATGATATTAACCATTCAAGATCTTTTAGAACTGCAGGGTTTTTTTTCTTGCATACCCATGTTAACTAATAACATCATTGTTATTAAACACATAATAATATGCTCACTATTAAAAAACTACTTCCTCAGTAAGAACTGATTATTTCACATTTTCTGGACAGCTCTTTCATTTTGTAATAATTTTATAATAATATAACCTTAAACAAATAAGATAACTGATTACTGACCTCCTTATGAGGATCCTTATGTGCTTCTAAGGTCTTCATGATTGTGAGCTCTGCATAATTCTTAAACCTTGCTGGCTGGTTTCTTAGAATTTCTCTTAGAACTTTCAGTGCCAAAGCTCTAATTGCGTGCTAAAGATTCAATATTAAAATAAATGAGTTAAGTATCTTTAAACAGACATACGCTTTTAACATTTGTTCAGCTGCTGGAAAAATCTTTAATAATGGAAAAAATATCTGATTACGCTTTGCACACATATACAGGCTCAATCTAGTGTTAACAAATAAAAGTAGGAAAGAAATCTCTTCAATCTCTTTTTTTGCAGAAAATGCAGGTGACATATCATAAACATATTACTAAATTATTTTGACTTATCTACGCTACCCAGAAGTTGCAAACACAAGGGCTGATCAAACCATCATGCAGATACATTTTTTACTTTTTCTTTATACAATTATTTTAAAAATCAAACACAAGTACTAGTGTCTTTTTGATCCAGAGTAATTTCAGAAACATGGCCTTTGTAGAGAACTATTACATAGAAAGAACTCGGTCTCTTCACAAAGAGTATTACTGTATTTTAGAAACAAATTTTTAAATGCTTTGCCACACATGATGTTTTGATATTCCAGATTCATTCAGGGGGCTATAAACAGATAAGCTTTGAATCTCAGTGCAAAAATGTTTCATTCAATCTAGCATGTCAGAATCCACAAATAGGAATCCTGGAGAAGATAAGTATCACTGATGCCCTTTTCGCCATCAGAGGAATTGGACTTCATGGCATTTTTGTATTTCCGCAATTTTTTTGTTTTTCCACCACTAGCTGGAATTTGTGCCCTTTCTATAGCTCATACAAATGTCAAAGCTACTGAAAGTAAGCCATGTACTTTGTTAACATTCTTAACTGGATGTTTCTGAATTTACCTCTTTATCTCCAAGTGTTTCAAGCAGCAGCAGTAGTATGGTTTTGAAGTGCTCATCCCAAACACCAAAAGACTCTTCCTGAGTTAACTTCATGAGCTCATATAGGGCAGCCTTTCTTTCTTCAACTCTCTCATTGTGGTTTGATAACTCTTTCAGTAGCTCTGCAACCAGATCAGAATGGTCCATGGGAGGCTCTGTCAAAAAGGAATGCACAAACACAGTTACTGCAGATAATAATATTAGTGCCTGTTGTACAACTAAAGGATATATTCTAGTATGACTTGCTTGTTTTCGAGCATGCTTTTGTTTTTTCCCCCACATTTGCCTGCAAGCATTGCAGTTTGGCTACTACATTTTCAGTGCAGCCAACATTGTTGAACAAGCTAACAATCCCTCCCAAATCCCTATAATGACACAGCAAAAGCTCCCTTGCAGGCTAGTCTACTGCAGGAGGTTTTAGGTTTGCAGTACCCACTATGTACTCTGCATCCTTTTAAATCTGATCTAGACAAGAAGGGCCATCTTTCCCATATGACCCTTCCATTCAAGATGAAAAAAATTATTTTCTCTATTAGTATTACAGAATTGTTTAGACTTTTGTAAGCCATGATTCCACAACAGCTAGGTTGCTAAAACAAATGGGGGAAAAAAAGTACAATAGTTCTTGGTACAAAAGAGCTGAAATAAAGGCAAACCAAGGCTAATCCCATAGATCCCAAAACCAATTCATTAAGAGATGGCTCTGGATTTTAGTTGTTATTAGAGAGGATTCCATGAGAATGGAGAAAGACATTATTAATACAGCCTGTATTTGTAAACACTGGACTGCAAACAGAGTGATCTGCAAACTGTCAAGAAACTTAAATATGGTCTTGATGAAAACTTGAGCATCAACTTATCTTTATTCCATCACTGTGACCCATTTAGCCTTGAAGAAAGGGAAGCATATAGCTTCCATCTTTGCACAGAAACATTTGGATAAATTAACAGATATATGCCTTTTCCTAAGGAAAAAATTTGGAAGTTCTGGCATAGAATGCAAGTGCATTGCACCTTTCCTGAAATGACTGCATGTATTAACTAACACATGAAATACATCCTTCATAACAAATTAATTATATCATACACTGAGAAACCACAGCCCTTAAACTTACAAATGCTGTACAAAGCACTTGTACAAACAAAACAGTAAATGCTGAGTACTACAGAATTAAATATCTTAATATCGTACATCAGCTACTGTAAAAATAATGCTGGTTTTAAACCCCACATTCCTATTTGCATTCTGTTTTGCAGGAATAAACAGGAGCACCAGCACCTGAAATCAAACTACAAACACTTCTGCTGCCTCTGTATTAATAGATGATTAATGTTTGACTAAAGGGAAGACTGAAATTGCATTATGTCAGTTATTATTTAAAGCAGATGAGCAGAATGGACAGTAATTTTTATGGAAGCAACATCATTACTTTTACTGGCAGCACTCTTATACTTGTTCTACCAAACTGTAAGAATTATAGCATAGCAAATCCATTTTCAGGGAATGCATATTGACACTTCATTAGCAAAACTACTCATATCTGTTAAATAAAGTATTTTCATTGTAGTGTCATCTTAGACGGATGGATGGAAGGGTTAAAGAGAGGGGAAGGTAATAGCCATGTCCATGCAGGAATAAGGGGAGGAAATAAGCTTCAGTATCTATGGACTACTATAACTGAAAAACACGAAGATAACCAAGAGGCATGTGCCTTTTCAGCTTGCCTTTTCCATTCTTTTGTATGACTTAGCACCCAGTATTAAACTTCCAAACATTCTCCAGATAAGAATGGAGTAGCATAAAAGAAGTCATGTTCGAAGTCTACACTCAAAATTTCTTTTTTAGAAAGGAAACAAAACACAAATGGAAGAGGAGCAGATATAACTCCTTCATTTGAATGCTTCATCTGAATGAATTAAAATATGCATTAGAGAGATAAACAATTGATGAATAACAGCTCTTCTCAAACCAATCAAATATCCTTTTGACAGGACAAACAGTGTAGGGGTTAAAAGGGAACATGTAGGTATGTCCTGAATTTAGGGAAGATTTTCCTACTGCTACTCACAACATCCTAATATGAAAGCTATGCAAACGTGATGGCCAAAAAAAGCAAACAAAGCAAGTGCAAAACTTGATGAATCACTTGCAGGGTGACTGGATTATAAATGGCTTTCTATTAATCTAGGAGGATATGAGTGATGTCCTTGCTTGGATGTGTGCAGAGCCCGGTTCTGCTGGATGCTTCAAAGGAATGTGGAGCCAACTTAGAAAATCTGTAGATGACATCACTTTAAGGAGCAATCACAAACGTTCTGAAGAACAGGGTAAGAACTGAAAATTGTCATGTTAAATCAAAGGAATGGTCTGGAAGAAAAAAGATACCAAGTGTAAGGTGAGACACAGAAGCAGAAATCTTAAGCCCATGTACAAAGTGGGAGGTAAAAAGGAAGAAGTTTGAAAAATGCAATCCATGGAAGCTGAAATAAATAAGCTTCTTTGGAGAACTACAGTTTTGCAAACAGAGACTGTGAACTGCTTTTAAGTCTGGAAGTGACTTGGAGAGCCAGGTTTCCCTGTGCTTCAGATAAAGAGCGTTTCCCTTGGGGAAAAAAACAAAGTGCAAGCGGTTGGAGGATTTAGGCTGTTACTCTGAAAGCCTTTTTACATAAGAGAAGCAAAACACTCAAATGTGAGTCATGTGAGGCACACTGTGGCATCTCCTCCACAGAAAATTTTCAACTGCCAGACAAATCATCTGTAAAATACACATTCCTGCCCCAGTGCTGTTGACAGACTATATGAGCAGCTAAGGTTTTCCCATCTAGCCTTGTATTTCCACATCTTTCTGTCAGTAATGCATGACAGGATAGCTGGGAATCCAGTACTAATGTAATTTTGTGTCAGGAACAAGCAGCAATTCTGTGGAGTTTCCAAAAATTGATAACTAATTAGCCCTCAGGTTTATGGGAAAAGTGTGTAACTCTCAACAGAGGAGTTGTACACACAAGGTATTTTGCCAATGTGTCTTTTCTCTTGCAGACATTTTGCAAATAATACCAGTGAAATTCTAAAAGTAACACACAAATGACAGAATGTACACGATACAGCTAAATACTATGGGTGAACAGCAGAGGAATGAAAGCAAGTACTTCATCAAGACCCATTAAAGAGCAGACCTAAATAATGCATTGCACTACTCTTCCAACCAGGACAAACTCATACTAGATGGGGATGCTTCACTCCAGCCAGTTGTGAGTTGATACAAAACTGGATCATGCTGGCACAGCACAGACTGCATCTGGTTTAATGCAATACCCAAAAATAAGCTGTTAGAAGGTAGGAGACTTCTCCCATGTAAAACAAGATCCCTTAATACAGAATCTCGAACATAACCTGGCTGTGTATGTGGATGGCAAAGCTATTTCATTATTAATATGTACATGATACAATTTGTAAAAATGTGATTTTCCCTCCATGTTTTTCAGAAGCACTATATGCTTCTTCATGATATGTAAGAAAAACAAAGAAAAATGCACCATGCTTGGATTTGGTTTTGATTTGAGGCAAACTTAAATCCAACTTATAGAATAGGTGGATAAAACACCATGGCAAAAAATAACTTTGTTTTCCAACTGTTTCTGTAACACATCTTTTGCAGAATGACAAAAGCAAAACAGGTAGAAGGGAGATGATTACTTTGTCCCTTGTTATTAAGAAAGTGTTTACTTAAAAACTTAATCTATAGCTGAACAACAGTGAATATCAGATTATGAGAACTACTGACTATTTGTTAAAATAATGATAGCAGTGCTACTTTGGAATCCTAACATAGAGATATAAAAAATTATCTAAAGATGTACAGAGAAATATCATAAAGAAGCTCTGGAAGCCTACAAAACAGAAACCCATGTTCCTGGATTTACATGGGCTAGATAAAACACCTTCCTGGTAAAAAGCTGGTTTGTTTTGTTTCATTTAAAAATAATGTTTAGTCAATAGAAAATGCCAATGTCATGTTTCAAATATAAATATATTACTAACAAAATACTTAATCTTTCACCTAATTCCCAAACCAGTTTGATCCAGTTTTACTTCCATGCTGTAAATCTTTTCTCCACCCTCCTGCTTTAAATTTCAATCATAAAACAATCTGATAGGTAAATTTATACTGGCAGTACTGATAAAGGAGGTGCTTCCAGAAGTACACAACATATTTCAGCATTTCCGTAATTTTTACCCTTAGTCTCTATCTACAGCTGCCAGGTAATACAACAATGTAACTCAAAGAGATGACTAACAAATAAACTAATTTAAAATACAGCATTTGTAAAAACCTCTCAAAGAAGTGATACATATCTTCCTAACAATAACTTCAGAAACTGAACTCCAAGATAGAATATCTCATCATTTTCCTTCTAGCACAGGATGTAATCTGAATCTTACCATCAGGAAATTGCTCTGCATCATCATCAAACATGGCTTCCTTCAAAGCAGATTTATTGAATGCACTGATCCCGTCAGAATAATTGTATGGGTTGTACTCTCGTGAGCGTGGTGAGGAGTGGGGAGGCATGGTGTTGAGTAATGACGTTTTGTTATCCAGAGCTGTCCGGCCTGTATCGCTCACACCACCTCCTGCTCGCATGTCCACCATTCCTGAAGCACTGCAAATCTGCACCAGAGCAAGTGTCACATGAACATGTGAAACACACTCTTATACCTTTCCGTTAAATACACCATTAATCCATTTATGTAGCAAAAACTTATAAATTTCAAAATGCTTAGAATTTTTAAACTAGCCTTCAAGTAAGGAGTCTTAGTTCCCTAAATGCTGCTTTCCTTAAAAAAAACCAACCAAAACAAAAACCAACCAAACAAAAAAAAAACCGAAAAAAAAGGTATATGTTATCCAAAAAAATCATAAACCAAAAATAATTGTATTTTATCTTACAAGTCTGATGCAAAGTGATTAAAAATGTGTTTAAGCATATTTACATGTGGCAAGTTCAACAAATCTTACAGCCAAAGTTCCACAGAAACAGGAGTCTCAAATAGTGCATCTTAATAGCCCACAGGCTGTATACAAAATAAAATAAAACATTCAGAAAAACATATATTAGGATACAAATGTCTCAAAAAAATAATTTCAGCTGTTCTGCAAGATCACTGATTTCTAAACTGCTGACATGTTAAACACACAGACCTTGCTATGTAAAATCAGCATTTATGTTTCCAAAATGCAGTTCAAGACAAGAAGCACATTTTTCTAAAGCTTTTAAGTAATTCATGAGAAATGCCCAATTTAAGAAGAATATAAACCTCCTGAAACAGATGCTTTCTTATCTGCAATCAATCAGACACTAGCTTAGTTTGCTGATACCAACATGGAAAGAGTTTAAATACTCACCGTATCACCATCATCTTTTTTAGCATCTCGTTTTACAGGCTCATTCATATCTTCCTGACTACGAAAACTGAAATTCTGAATGGCTTCAGTGACTCCACGAAGAGAGCTGTAAATATCTTCAGAATTCATGTTTTCAGTGTCATAGTCAAATGCACTGTGGGCCATGGAGAACGACATAGGAAGTAAGATGGAATTATTTTGTGATCTGTACTTTTAAATTACATTAGCAGGCAACTACAGAGACTCAGAAAATATTACTAAAATTATTACTTTTCTTGAAATACATTAAGAAAGCTGTCTCTTCACAATACAAAATTGTATTATGGTATGCCTTAGTAAGTGTACTACCACTGACACAGAAAGCACTGAAAGTAGGTAAGGGAAAAGCTACATTAGGTAACAGCAAGTGCCTGAAGAAAAACTTGTTTTGCTCTGTTTTACTCTGCTGAATGTGAAACAACTGGAATTTTTACACCCTCCTCTTATTCCGAAAAAAGTCCTAAAGTAAGGACCACTGATAAAACTCAACAGCAAGTTGACTGGTAAAAGCAAAATTACAAAGTTGTCCACTTCGCTGACAACATCATTACTATAAAAAACACTTGTAAACCATTACTTCTTTGTCTCCCCAGTTTTAAATCTGGTTTGATGACCCAGTGTGCTGCTTTTGGTTGGAACAGACTTAACATTCCTCATAGTAGCTGGCTGAAGGGCTATGTTTTGGATTTGTGCTGGAAATGGGGTTGTTACCATAGGGCTGTTCCAGTACCAGCTGAGCAGTGCTTACACAGAGCCAAGACCTATTCTGCTCCTCACACAGCCCCGGCAGGGAGCAGCCCGGGGATACACAAGGAGCTGCAAGGGGACACGGCAGGGACAGCTGACCCCACTGACCAAAGGGATGTTCCACACCATATGGCATCACCATCTAAGCATCTATCACTGAGGGAAGGAGGAAGGGAGGGATGTTCAGAGTCATGGCACTTGAGTTCCCAGGTCACTGATACAAGTGATGGGGCCCTGTTCTCCTAGGGACAGCTGGACACCTGACCCCCCATCAGAGGTGGCAGATTCATTGTCTGTTGCTTGCACATGCAGCTTTTGCTTTACCTAATTACTTGTCTTTATCTCATCTCTATATCTTTTATATTCTGACTGTCCCCCATATCCCACCATGGGATACTGAGTGGCTGTATGATGCTTAGTTGTTAACTGGGGTTAAACCATGACATCAGATGACATATTTTAACAATTGTCAGAGAAGCACCCTTTGGTTTGTTCTCTTGCTAATCCATTTGCATTCCAAGATGAACAGCTCTCTCCCACCTCACACCAGCATGTCAGACCCTTCTGGGAGGCTGAGCAGTCTCATTCTATGGAGGAAGAGTGATTATTTCTGAGCATATGTCATTTTGTGCAAAATTTTGCCAACGCTTTCATTGTTGGGGTTACACTGTGGACAAGGTGTTATAAGCCTTAGATGTGGAATTTTAACACCACCAGTCTACATTACCTTGGTGACAAAGTGTTCTGTGATGTATTGGTTGGGGAAGTGAGAGGACTTGACCAACTTGCTGGGGAGCGTGGAGTAGGTCTTGTTAAAGGACTTCCCATCGATCCCTGGAGGAGGAGAGGTGAGAAAAGATACTTAGTAGGACTAAAAGCTTCCCTTTTAATTTACTGTATTTATTTTTCTGGTGCCCAGAAACATTTAAAGAGCTTCAACTAAATTCCTGGATTGTCTAACCCATCACTAGTAACTTCAATCGCGTGTAACTTTGAAATCAGAAAGCACAAGACAAACTACTCTTAAGAAGCACACCCAAGCCTATGAAGTCACTTGGAAGTGACATGGACTTAGAAACTGTAACTGCAGAGGCAAGAGAAAAGACATTCCATGGAGAGCTACTAAGTAGGCTTCCACACAGTAACTTCAGAAAGAAAAGTAACAGAAGTGGATACCTGACCACTGTTGCCTGTATTCCGGAGATGATTATGGAGAAGCTTTGTGGCTCCATCCTGAAATGTTTTTGGTAAAGCACCCAACAGCATTGTAAACTCTGGAGTGTTGAGTTCAAAAAGGGAAATCAGCACTGACTGTGCAGCCTACAAGAAGAAAACACAAACTGAAGACATTAATTAGAGTTTCAAAGTAATTTTATCAGCAAAAGATGCCATAATGAGTAGTAATCACAAAATGTAACTTAAGTCTTGATCAAGCTTGAATAAAGATGTTAACAGATGTGAACAAAAGAAATTCATATTTGCTGGCAAGCCGGAAGTTCTGATTTTGATAAATTCAGGCACACAACTACCACTGTAACAAACAGTCTTTCAGAAACGTGCTTTTCAAGCCCCCTAGCCCCACATCCTTACTGAAAAAAAATAATGAAGGAATTTGCAAAATGGCTTTCAGAGTTTGGGAAGTTGAATAAATTTAGAGAGAGAAATGAAACACTCCAGGTAGGAGCAAGCATGTGATCCTTTCTACTGAGTTCTGCAAGTGGTAAAAAATTACAGATCGTAACACACTTGCCTAAAAAGGAACAGTTGGCATTGTAGAAATTAAAATAAACCCAACCAAACAAGATACCCTAATGTGGAACGAGACAGTAGTGATCACAGCACTGGATACTCCTCATAACTTACCCTACAGCCAAGCTACTTAGTTAACCTTGCCTCTGCTTCCTTTAACCTTTCTAAAAGGTAGGCAAATGTAATGGGCAATGGAATTTAGCTGACTACATATTGTGAAGACGAAAAGTGTGGAGCAGTTTGTACTGGATGTCACCTCCCGTACTCTCAATTTAATCAGTTCACCTTTACTATCACATTCATCCTACAGCATGTTTTACATATGCTGCAGATTTTTTTTTTACCTGAATAAAAAAATCAGCGCTCTCTACTGACAAAGCAACACAGTAAATTACACAAGAGTTGGATTCTGTCTAGTACAGGAACTGTTGATTGAAAGAATTAAGTAATGTTTGTACAGTTTGATGAAGATTCACTGGATAGTATAACAAACCTGTCAACACAGTCACTAAACTAACAAGTGCAAATGAGAGCTGGAGGAAGTTCTGCAGAATGACTTCTTTGTAGCAGAAGACTGTGGTTGTAAGATTAACCAACTATGGGCAGTTTATACAGCTCACCCTCAAGGTCTGCCATGCACTGGAGAGAACCAGTGCTTCATGCTAGACAGAATGATAGGCAGCTTGCTTAACCACCAATACACTTCAAGTAAGTAGTTTAGAAAATTCTTTTAGATATTTATTTCCCTCCTTTTGCTTCCAGAGCAATGAACTGTAGCATTTTTTAATTAAAAGTGGAGAGCCAAGGTAGGAGCACACATACCTGCACACATCTCAGTATTAAGTTAAACAACAAAAATCCTAGCATGTCAGATTGCCACAAATTATCTTGGCATACTCGTGACTGGTTGTTTCCTTTAACATTAATTTCCTTGTCCCTTTGATAGTGTTCCCTTCAAATGATCACCCTGAATGTCCTCTGCAATCTGTCTGATGTTTCTCTTGTCCTTGTAATTTCTAATGGTCAGTCTTTTAATCAAAACTGATACAAAGAAAAACCAAGACAAATTTACAGCTGAGCAGAGGTTTGGCAATCACCACTTTCTTTTTTCAGTCTCGTTAGCCAGTCCCCACTCTCTATTACTCTGTCTATTTAAGTTGCTATTAAGAGAACACAATAGCTAGTCCAGGATTGTATCATAATAGAAACTGATACCATCAAGTCTGCCCAAAATGAAGCTCTGCCTACAGTATCAAAATCGATACTGACTTGCAGAAGGTTTTCAATGCAATTGTCTGCTTTCTCTCTTTCTTCCTTACCCAAGAAATCCTGCATTTTAGAGTATTTAGAGGTTTTTGTTCTCCCCAGCATAAGGTCTCTGCTGAGATTTAAATTCACTCACTATCACTATCTCAGATAGAGATAATCTTTAAAAGAGTGAAATAAGGATTAGAAATATTTCTTTGGTTTTGCTTTCTTCTTAGAAATTTTCTAAGAATAGATTCAAACTTCTTCCAGAAGCATTCTAATCTTAGAAGAAATCTAAGTTTTGAAACAGAATTTTACTTTCCAGAAAGAAGTCCCATGTCACTGAACTATACTAAGAGTGCCCAATGTGAGACTAATAAACTAGGATTTTTCATAATACTTAGCACTAGAACTGCTTTTGCTAAGGAAAAAACCAAACCCATGAATTACACAAAAATTACTTAGAAAAAGCTTTTAATTTAAAGAAATTACACCAAGTTCTATAAGGCTTATTACACCCAATAAAATTAAGAAGGCTGTGATAGCAGGTTGAGAAGACTGTTAAGAGAATTAAACATTTTATACTATCAGAATAACTCTTTTGACTTCTTATTGGCAAATTTTTATTTTCAACAGTTAAAGGATTTTTACTGTTAGTTGCCTCAAAGAGCTGTGTTATGGAAAGAAAAATAAATTCTGAAAACTTAAATAATTAAGGTGTTCCAGATAAATAAACTCACTGGTAATTCTTTGCATGATTCAGTTACTTATTGACATAAAAATGCTTATTAGGGTTACGAACCATCAGATAAGACAGCTTGCCACGTGTCTCAGTACTAAAACATCACAGGTTTAGAAGATAGTGCTGCTTCAATTCTCCTCCTGTTCTGCGATCTTTTATATGTTACTAGAACACGATACCCAGGCAAGGAGAATCCATTGGATGTAATCTATTACTGTTTTCTCAAACTTATGAAGTATACAAGAACTGAATGACTAAAACATTACCTCCAATACAAAAACTCTGGTGTTTTTTTTATTATGTATTACAAACATTCTAGATACCAAAAAGTCTTGTAAGTTATTTTTATTTTTGTTTTCTTCACATTACAATTTGTAAGATAGCTCCTACTATTCTTTCCTACATCCCTCCTAAACAAAGGAAGTTAAGTTGCTCTTTCCAGAAATGATGAAGCTGCCAAAACTCAAACTTAATTGAAAGTAGCAAAACAAATCTCAACAAATTAATTGTTGCAGCTTTTCAAACTGCAGAAATAGACAGAAAAAGAGAGAGAAGAGTTAGCTCTCTTTGTCATAAAGACTTGCACTGAGGAACCACAAAAGGTACAACATTTTTGGAGTGTTTACATGCTAGAAATGGCAGCTACACGGGATGACCTGTAACTATCAGAACAACAAAACTATTTCATCAAACTGCAAATAAAATGAAAAGATTTTTTTCTTTCTACAAATTGAAGTGCTGTTTAAAAACCTTTTCCAAGACAGCACTAGTATATTTATCGTTATTTAGTATCCCTGCTGTATCTATGTAGCTCACAAATCTTAATTTTCACTTCACATGATTATGTGGAAAAGGGAGGTTGGCACTGGAAGTGCAGCATTACAAGAATAAGCCTATAACAATAAGCCTATAACCTTATCAAAGCACTTTCTTTGTCCAACGTTCAACAGCTCTCTACCTACCTGTTGTTAAAAAAAAAGGACTCTAGAAAACCCAACAGAGATTAGACTGAGTTTGCTACCAAATTTACCACTCACTCTTGTTACAAATGTGCTATTCAGTATCACAGGGGCTGGTCTCTGACGTAATATTAAAACTGTACCAAAAACGGCCAGTAAAGAGATTTTAGTACTAGACAGTACTTGCAATGAAGAATGATAAATTATGAAACAAAATCTCAACATACTAACATACATATAAACACAACCGTAATGGAGAGTTTCAAGATGTTAATTTAAAACTTTTACTTAAATATTCTTAATTACCTGAAACGTATTGCAATTCTAAGGACACATTAACAAACATACCTTCCTAACATCTGAGCTTTTAGGTTCTGTGGTCCAGGTGATGATTCGAGACACTGCTAACCTAGTTTCACTTGAATTTACAAAATCTCCTGGGTCCATCTGTTGCGCAAGAGTTTCTATGTATTTTAGGATTGCAACTTTGACCTGCAAAGAGAAACAGAGTCAGGTGGACAATAAAAACGGTGGGTTGCAAGAACAATTGAGCTCACAGAGTGTTCATTCCCTAAAACAAAGATTTTTTTTCCAATTAAACTATGTTTTCAGCATTAATATAATTTTTTCTGCAATAAAACAATCTACAAATAGATTTAGCATTTGAAGAAGACATTCAAATACTCATAGAAAGATTACATTTCACTGCTAGCAACTAAAAGACATGAATCATTGCATATGCAGAAGCTTATATTTAAAAAAAAAGAAATGAAGAAAAGATTCATTCGGAATTATTAAGAAAGTTTTTCAAGTGCTAAAATGAAAAATGAACATCATCTGATGAACCAATGATTACTTCTTACTAGCTCCTACCAGGTAGTTAACACTCAATGCTTTTTTCATAAAACATCAGGTAGAGCAGTCACAGTCTCTGGAAATAAGCCACAGGAATCTTCCCACTAAATACTAAAAAATGTATTGAATAGCATTTCTAGGAAAGACTTAAGACTGATCACATGCACACTTTGTTTGAATATATTCAGATGATAGAGACATAGATTTACCAGGAGGACAGAAAACCTCCTGAGCTCCCTCATTTATCTGATCATTCTCTTACTCCACAAACTTGTTTGACTCCTTATGCAGAATCCCTGTTTTGTACATCCCAGGCTGCAGCCCCTCTCTGCTTTCTCCAATACTGCACCACTGCACAGTTTTGGGCAAAGGTCTATTACACCTGTGTATGTCTAAAATATTTACTTCCTCAGCTCCTACTACCTCAGAAATTTGTCACTCAATCTGTCAATGAAAGCTGTGGACAATTATTTAGACCATCTATCATGTTTAGCTGCTTTTATTTCCACTAGTAATTATAGTGAACCAGAAATACCTACCAAGAGGGAGAGACCTATGTCCATCATAACCAGAGAGAAAGAGTTCTGGATCTATTTCTGGGTGTATTGCTCATGGCTTGTAGTACAATTGTTCTGTGCAAAGCTATTTAGAAATTTCTCTTGGTCGTGAAACTTGCAAGTAATTAAAATCTCAAGATACACTGGCACACACAAATGAGGATTAATAATGAATACTTCATTTCCAAAGCAGCTGTTAAAGCTCAACTTCTCTGAAGTTACACCAAGCAGCAGCTGAAGGCTTTCATCTTATGCAGATCAATATCTACAAATGCACACTATTTGCTAGCTATTTTCCAAGGAAAAAAACAAGCCATGAACATCTCTGCAGCAAAAAACCTTAGGCCACATGGCTTTCCAAATTCAAAGCAATAGTTGACATTTCTAGATTACATAGGGAAACCATTGTGACATCACTACATTTGACTGTTGAGGATTTAAATAAATCTAATGTAAGACTTAAAGGTTGCTGTTAAGGACTGTAACACTTAGAATACCCAGAGGTATTTCTCCCAATGAAAAGACTCTGAAGTACTGTATGTGAGAGAACAGGATTATTTAGTGTTTGAAGAACTGCTTCCTGAGGAACTTGTACAGACTTCAGCAAAAATGGAAGCTCTTGGACAGAACAGCACTGAACAGAAAATCAATGGAGGGAGTTCTTACTAATAGAGCTTTTCACAGTGAGACAGATTCCCAAAGCTAAACCTGACAGCTATTTTGAAAAAAAGCATTTTTTACTAATTGTTTTTGAGGTAAGAAATTCTGAAAGGGCTACACCTTTCTGTGGTCAGTATTATTACAGATTAAAAACTCCATGCTGAAGTAAAACTCCATAAGAGCAGCAAATCTACTTTAGAAGTATCTTTGCCAATATCTCCAGTAACTACGTACAGAGCTGAAATTTAGAAATAAAAAGGCTAACATCTTCAACAATCTATTTCACTCTTCAACAATCCATTTAGTCTTTCTGAGAGAAAAAATTTTGGACTGCAATGAAAGCATCTCAGAATTCTTATAATGAGTATTTGCTGTTAAGTTGAAACCACTCTCTATGAAGCTGTTCATTACTGTTACTTTCAGACTGCCCAGGTGTCTGTCTCCAACTTACTGAATACTTAGGAGTGATTGCCTGTGCCATTATATAATCAAATGACTAAAACAGACACTAAAGATAAATTTTTGCAAATCTGTGTTACTCAGGGTTTTTTTTAACTGAGCAATTTTAATGCTGACTTAGGTTAAAAAAAATCTTCTGATCAACTGTGGCAAAAACCTTTGTCAACAAATCAGGATTTTCAAAATAAAGAAGGATTCAGAAACTTGAACTTTGGTCACAATGCTTAAATCAACTCCTCAATGAGGCCGAGTTGATATGAAACAAACGAAAAATTAAGGGATTATTGGAAATGTATTTCAGGAAAATATCCATCCTTTGGAAACTGTATGTTTTGCACCTGCAAAAATGAGCTAAATAGATTATATCCCACCTAGAATATTTGATTCCTACGCCCATCCAAACATTTGACCCAACCAGACACATACATCTGGCACCTCTAAACTGTGTCTCAGTAATCCACCACACCTAAGTGTAAAATGACTGCAGAAGCATGACAGATACAGCACAGTACACTAAACTGCATCCCTCATGGATTAGGTCAGTAGAATTCTATCTTCTCTATGGTTGGCCTTCTTACTGCCCAGCTATCCAAATCCATCTCTGTGGCCCCTCTAAAAGCTCAAGTTTTACTGCCTGAGACTTAGCTGTCTTTTTAAGTGTAAGAATGACAATGACAGTTTACTCCAAAGGATGGTGATTATTTATTACTATCATGTGAAAAAGACGAAGAAGTAATTTGTAGAAGGGAATTGTTACACAGCTCAAATTTCTGATCTACCATTCCCTCCTCCTATCTGACCATCTTTGGGGATGCTTAAAATCCCTTCTCTGACTTATTCCTGTCACAGTGAATGCTGTTTCTCAATATTCCTAGAAGAAAAGCAATGAGATAATAATTTATCAAAGAACAAAAGCTCAAGACTTCAAGAATTGGAGTAGTCCTCTAGGATTATCAATTATTCAGTGGGTTTTGACCACACCAACTGATTATTTCAATTATTCTATCTGGGTGCACTGAAGATGGGATTTAGGCAAAATACTCAATAATGTGGATATTAAATAGATACTTCTGATCTGTGGGCAATAAATAACTTTACTGTCTGAATCTTGAAGTTGTAGTTACCACATAAAAAGGAAGTAGGGGGCAGATTCCACTTTCTTCTGGAAAAAAAAGCTTACCTTCTCTTAAACAGTTACATAATTTACCATCACAAAAATTCATTCTAAGTACTTTGCTTCAAGCTAACAGGTGTTCGTCTATGGAGATAACTTCTACTGGCATCTTGATTTCAGAATTCTCTCTCAAAATTATTGTCAGAATGTCTTTCCATCAAGTGTTTTGTATTTCTGAATTCCTTCTAGGCCATTTAGGGAATAATCTTGAACTCAGTCCCAAAACAGCCTAGTAAGAGTCCATGTCTTGTTCCAAATCTACACTCTCAGCTTTGAAATGTGCTTGATACACCTTTAACAGCTACACTCTACTGTATGGAAAAAGGCATATCTCAACCATCAAATTCACCTTCCTGGGGAGGAAAACCAAGCAAAATAAAACCAATCTCAATTTGTTCCAAGGATTCATTTAAACAACAAACTGATTTTTACTACCTCATTTGCTGTCTTCAATAAATGACAGCAGTCCCTTTTTAACACAGTTCTACGAAGCAACAGTGGTCAACGTATCAACTGTCCTCAAAAGCTTAAAAATATAAGTTTTACTGTATTGTAGACAAAAAAGGCATATTCATGTGACTTCAGGTTCAACATAACTGGAAAAGTCTTATTCTTGTGAAGTATCAAATGGAGTAAAAATATTTCGTGCAGGATAGAGCAGAAGATGCCAGTTATCATATGCTTGTTATTTCCCCATTCTCATCACTTATAAATCTTCTTAGGATTTGATGCAATTGTTCTAAAATCAACACTCTTTGGAACTGCAAATGTACCACAGAATACATTTTTACTTTTCAGATATACTGGCAGTTCTATGGACTACCGATTCTTAGGTAGAAATGTGTGTAATTATAAAGCTACACACTGCTTTCAGAGGAGTGTACCACAGAAGTAGCTGATTTTTAATGTAGTAACTCAAGTTCACATTAATATTAGAATAATTTAAAATAACTCAAGGCCTATCAGGCTGAACACAGGAAAATATATATATGAACTAGGGAAAAAGTATGGGAAATCACAAACATAAAATTAGGAAAGACTTGATAGAGTGAGTTTGCATAACCAGCTTGATGTTAGGCAGCCACATTTCTGTTGCTCATTTTTACTGTACTGTTTTTATTAGATCTCTCTTGCAGCAAACATTTTCATACTAGTATCATGTTTAAAACTGAGCATCTGCATGCTTAAAGTTTCTCGCAAAGGTTAGTAGCAGCATACAATGCATTCAAATACAAATTATTGGTAACACTGTAAGAGTTTCACATAGGGTTAAGAATAAAGACAGTAATTCAGACAAAAACCTTTGAGCTCCAAAAAGAGCGAAGCTGGTCCTGCAGTGCTGGCTTGACTGTCTGAAAGTTTATAAAAACAAAATCCACTAATTGAAAACCTTTTCTTTTTTTTTTTTGTTTTTACACAAAACAAAAATAACAATCCAAATTCAAAAATTAAGACAAGCAAATTTCTATTAATGATGATTTCTGTCTGCAAAGCAAGCCTAAAAAGTCTTACCTTCAGACTAGGTGTTTGGGTCTGGTCAACAGTAAATCTCATTAAAATACTGAACTGGAGGTCATTTGGAAAAGATTCCCTGAAAACAAACAAAATAATGTTAAGTTACATAAAATTTTCTTTTAAGAACTGTTGAGAGGCACCAAATAAGCCCTCACCCTTCTCAGTAAAGCTGAAACTGCTACCAGTTGCCACTGTATCTGACCTTTCAGAAACATTTACCTAGCATGTTCAGGACAACACCTAAGGAATTCCTGCTATGAAGTAATTATAGCTAGAACAGGTAATCCAAGTAATGAGGAATGATATAATAATGATATGCTAGAATTCTGATTCGAAATCAGGCTATTAGCGAAATCTGGGGAGAAGGAAGGGAAGACAGAAAGCAAATCCATTATTACCATAACTCCTTAAAAGTTAATGCTGATGCAGAGATGAATATTCCAGTGAAACACAGCAAAATAAAGAAGTGCAAACACAATTTCTACATCACTGAACAGAAGGTGAGACAACAAACATACATGTCTCAAATGCACATTTTGGAATCAGGTAAGTGGTATCATATTAGTTGTTCAGCACTGAGGACTCAAACCCTTTCAATTAGGAGTCATTTCACAAAACCAAAATGCTGAAGCAATAAGGTTTATTCGAGTTTCACGATCTGCTATGAACTGTGCATTTTTCCAGAAATCAAACAGCACACCAAAAAAAATAAAAGCAGCAAAAACCTTGAAAATAGCTAACAAATATGTTACTATTACTTTTTAAAGAGCTCATTACCTTGTGACATCAAGTGCCTTCTGAACTTTTGCTTGTACAGACCCAAGCAAATCAGCACCCATTTTTTTCAACAGCTGTGTCAGCAGTACAAACAGCCAGTCCTGCAGATCTTCTTTATGGACCTGGATGAAGTCGACCAGGGTCTCCAAAAACATACTGAACACCTACAAGGCAGAAGAAGATGGAAAGAGGGTAGGATGGGGCAAAAGAGGAAGCGACACTGACGTATGCCGAACTTACAAACGAAGAAAGCAGTAAGGGAATCAGAGGCAGAGAAAGGCAGTGTTTTGCAGCCAAGCAGGAAAAAATTAAAAAAGGAAGGAAAAGAAAGAAATCTGCCTTGCTTTTTCATTGGATTTTGAGATAAGATTACTTTGGAAATGTTAGCCGACTTCTGTAGAAGTTTGACAATTAGGTATTCCATGCAGTTTCGTCAAGAAAAGGAATGCTTACTGTGATGGCTGGCGCAACCTCAATTTTTCCAGTAAAACTTTATTTTTTACCCTCTCAAGCTCTATCACTAAGTTGATTTGTCATATGACTCAAAGACTACTAAACCACTTTCTTTTTAAAACCAAAAAAGCTGCTAGAATTCCTTGGCAAAATATTGATTTTAAATATCTGCATTATTAAATACTGCAAAATTATGACAGCTGGCCAGTTCCTGTACAGAAAATATTTGTAGAACAGAACAAGCTTCTTCTACTATCGCAGGTATCCCAACACAAAATTATTCACCACAGTAGGGAAAAAAGCCACAATAGATTTCAGATTGGCAGGTGTTTAAAACACAGAAGAACTTTCATTTTTGAAAACATAATATCCATTGTCTTCTTTTCAACAAATAATGTTGAAAAGACTGCATCAGGTAAAAAAAAATAAAAATAAAACAACAAAACCAAAAGAACCAAAACCGTGTATTTTTAATTGGACTCACACCACGAAGAAGGCTTTTTTTGGAGGGAAGGGAGGGTGTGACAAATAGGTAACTTTGTTTAAAGAGCTCTTTTAATATATCTGTCTTAAGTTTTTTCCAAACCTAAGAGTGAAATCAGGATTTCATAGGCCACACTCTATACTTGTGTGGCCTATGGGTCTCCTGTTTCTCTGACAAGAAAAATGGGTGTTTGAGCTGAAAAAGGTTCCTTCACAATACACACTCCAGCACAGAGTTGGGTACAGAAGCATTGCTGTGGTGCAAAGAGGGTTGGGCAGATATTGCCTCCGGAGTGTTTGACATGTGCAAGGCTAGAAGAGCTGGTGCAGAGCCAGGACTGGAACCCCACATCCTCCTGCAGCTGACCTGCTTTGTCATTAGGCCAAATTCTGCTGCTTCTGTGAGAGTGGAAAACCCCAAGATTGTGATCACACCTCACACAGCTGCACACACTAGGACATGGAAGTAGACTTTCTTCCACAGCAGTGGAAGAAACTGAAGCAGTAAGGAGGAGTTGGCACAGGCTGCTGCACACCTTCTTTGCTGAAGAAATTCGATTGTTTTTCATGATCATCATCAAATCAGGGAAAGCAAACTCGCACCATAAAGAGGAAGAATTCCATACAAGTATCTCTTAAAGTACTGCCTCCAAATTTACACTAGAAATAAAAAATAGATTCAGATTCATTTTATCAGGAAAGGTTGGGCCAGGCCATCCTTGAGGTCCCCTTTTAACCAGGTATTTTATGACTCTTTCAGGATCTACTGGAGACTTGGGAAAAATTTTTAATAGGTATCTTAAATACTGAAAATCTGTGTTAGAAAGAAAACAATGCAAATCCCTACTCAATATAAAGCCCAGCAGGAAAATTAACTTTGCTTTTGGGATAAATTAAGTTTAAAATTTGGGAAAAAATATTGCCAACTTCTGTGCTGTCTGTGTAGATGTATATTCAAGTCTGAGGTTTCAAAATTAAGTGCCAGTAGTGGGACAAGACTTTTATGTGCAAGACTGGAAGCATCTTCTGTCTCAGGCTAAACTGAAACTATACAGAATTTTGTGGCTACAAGCAGTAGCCACAGTTATAGGACA
>NW_005054364.1:2241227-2241897 GCF_000277835.1 Geospiza fortis
GTGGGGGTGGGGGTGGTGTCTCAAAAAATCCTTCACATTGAACTTCACAGCTCAGCAGAATTTAGACCTGCATCTGTTTCTTTGAGTTTGCAGACACTGACACACATGGCTTTTCCATTAAAACATGGCAGCCAAACAAACTGGTTACAAGCTCTGACTTGATGGAGTAATATGGACTTATGACACTTCAAACATGTAAAGTGGCTTAAACTGAAATCATTATAAAGTGAATTATGATTCACTATAGATAAAGTACTCTGAAGATCCTGTCCTGATGTTTTAGCTGTAAAAATACACATAATTGAGGACTCAGCTTTGTTTTAAAGCTTTGCTTCATTTTAGATTTACCACAGAGAATATTTGACAAAAATAAGTCAAGTAATTTTGTTGCATTTTAAAAAAATACTCAACATATCATTTTGTCTCAGCATGAAGAATTTAAGAAGGCTGAAAGAGCATTTAAGGTAAAGGATGAATTTGGAATGGAAAATGGAACTCAAGCACCTATATGTTGAACAATGTATGTGGATACTGCAAAAATTGCAGTTTCTGTTTTTATGATGCAAACTAAAATACTAAAATCAACCATCTAAAGTTGAAGTTCATAATAATTTGACAGTGGAAAAAAATAAACAGATATGGAAATAATTATAAGTGATCTACCTCTAAA
>NW_005054364.1:2241972-2295316 GCF_000277835.1 Geospiza fortis
ACATCTCGAAACTTTACCACACATTTTACTAATTGTTTATAGCATTTTATGATTGCAAAAGGCTTGACACTGCATGAACTCTTTGGGGGAGAAAAATAGAGAAAAGGGGTTAATTGCACATTCATGCAAAGTAAGGTTAGGCTTCCAACAAATACTGAACCAACTTACTCTCTAAAGAGAGTTCCAACACAGGGGACAGCATGCAAAACGAAACAAAAACAGAACAGAACAAAACAAACAACAAAAAAGGGAAAAAGATAAAAACACACAAATTAGTGGCCATCAATACGACGTTCCTGTATGGAATATAAACCAAAATAAAACAAAAAAGGTACTTCAAAACTTTTATGACAAATTTAAGTAATTTTATTGGGATACTCAATTTAATCTTAAGCAATTGGCACGTCCTTTAAGTCATTCTCCCATTTTCTCCTTGAAATATTATTACTCTCTTATTCTATGTAATTCCCTCCATCCAGATACCATGTTAAAGTAAACCTTATAAAATCCCACAAAAGTGATGACAGAATAATTCCTACAGACACTTTAGTAGAGTCTAAGATGAGATTTATGTAGGCGTATGTGTGTGATTAAAAAAAAAAAATCACAGCTCATGAACTCTTATTACTTAAAGGGTTCTTCTGATAACATATTGATAACTATTAATAGTTTTGCAACACCAAAAAGCAGGCAAGGTTTCAGGGACTGGAACAGCTGTACCACAGGTTACAACACAGGCCAAATTTTCTTGAAGCTATGTTATTTCATATCACAGTGGCCAGTAAATAGAAAATCAACCGAACAAGTCAATATAACATTTTTAAAGGCTTAATTTAAAAGGTAAAATGCTCTTTTATTTCTAGCTCTGACATATACATTGCTGCAATTCTATTATCACAGAACAAGCACAATTAAACCAAGCTGCAATTAACCATTTGGTCATTACTTCATTTAAAAAGTAAATATTCCAGCAATATTTCAATATTTAATATTCTTTCCTCTGCTTTGACTTTTTATGTAATGTGTTTTTCTTATTAACTGCTTGGTTTAGTCTTTTCTTCTGGATTTCTGCAGTATGTGATCAACTTTAATACCATGTTGTTGCCGGCAGTGCAAGTTATTTCCAAAATACATGGTGTCAGAGATAGCAGCTGTCACTTTTTCCATCAGGAAAAATAAAGAGGACAGATGAACACAGAAGTTAACCTGTGAAGACCTCTCATCACTCTGAATTTAATTTTCCATTGCAGCAATAATAAAGAATTTTACATATTTTTAAAAATATGTAAAATGTATTGCATAATCGAAGTAGTTTTTCAGGATTCTTCTGGGAAAAGTCAATACTTCTGAAATAAAACCCTATTATGAATTCATCTTTATCATTTTACTAGTTCTGAAATACTGACACAAAGCGGGACGTTATACTCAACATAAAAGATACCACTTCTTCCAAACAAGCCCATAATTAAATAAAATATAAAGTTAGGGTTTTTTTTTACATTATTACATTTATTAGACTCCTTCCTTACCTGCATTCCTTCTGCTGTGAGAAACTGCAATGTTTAACCAAGCTGTACTTGTAACCCACCTCCCACAAAAACTGTTAAAATACTACCATGCAAAGTAACTCACTTAAAAAGATTTTAATTGTCTTAGGAAACAGAAGCATTATTTTCCTTGTTATATCATCCATACTGAGTCATTACCTAAGTAACACTAAATAAAAGCACATTTTCTTTTATACCAAAGTATAATCTCCTTATGAAATATGTTAAAAATTATGTAAAAATTATTCACCAGTCTCAACTGCCAGCCCTATCTACAAAATTCATGGAAGACATCATAACCTATGATAATACACAGTGACCTAGAAAATAAATAAGTACACATTTGGTATAGTTTATCTGATTATGTATGATTTAGTCAGACAACTTAATTTGTAACTTAAATTACTGAGCCTTTTCTTCTCATTGAAAGCAAATCTACACTTGTGTTGAAGTGGCCTCTGTAAACAACAACTTCTTAAAAACACAAATTTTGAGCACAAAGTGCTAAACTACTTCAATGCATTTTGTATGACATTGACCTTCACTTTATTTCCATGATCCTCCAGAAAAAGGGTGGAAAATTATCTTGTTCAAAACTCCAAATTAAATTAATTTAAATCTGATACCATTAACTACTTTTGCTTGGGAAATTTTACATATGCAAATATCACTGATGTAATTTACCATAACTGCCTTTCTTTTAATTTATGTTTTCAGAAATTTATTGAAAATAAGAAAAACCTACACATACCTTACTGTGAGGATCAGCAAACATTCTTGTGAAGATCTCACACAATCTTTTCAACTCAACACGACTGTCAAAATGACAACAATACATTAGTCAACATTAGTCAACTCCCCTGCCAGTTCTGCTAGAATACTAATGCATAGCAATCAGTGAAATCACTAGTAAATATTGAATCAAATAATCAAGTAAATTAGGTTTTGTTCGAGACATGGATAAAAATGTAATAGCTTTCATCTAAAATGAGACTTCAAACCCCTTCAAATGTCTCTTTTTAACTTTCTCATGTATTATACCATACTTTTGTAACAGCATAGATACTGAAAAAGGTGTTTTTAATAGTGAGTAGTAAACCATTTCTTCTGAATAAATACCCCCCAAATTACAGCAATAATAAAAAAAAAGGCCTTCATAAGATGGAAGCATCTTATGAACCCTCTGTATGGCAATAATTCTCAATTTTGAATTTCATACATCCACTAGTATATAAACATACACTAGTAGCCAGAAGTGAGAAAAGCTTCCTCGTTCCTTGCCCCACCTTACTCTCAAAGACACACCCTGCCTTCCCTCTCTACCTCCCACCAACATTGAAACAAGATGTTTCTCTATTGAGATGCCATCCTACCTTAGAGTTCTCTGGTTCTTGAGTAAGTTCTGCAGGCCTAGAAGGCCTTCTTTCCTCTCTGACCACTTGGTGCTGGCACAGCGGTTCAGGACCTCAGCCACGTCTTCTGTCTGCCTCATGTAGGTGGGGATGCTCCCATTCCTGGAGCTGTAGGACCTCTCTGAACAGGCACTTGATGCATCACTGTTGGCATCATCATCTGAGTACATCCCGTACGATTCGTATCTTCTTCGCACGGGCTTCTTCTATTGTACAGAGACAGCCCAGATCAGCACTGATTCTCAAAGGGATGATACAATAGTGGGTCAAAAGACCAACAGTTTCAATAACTGGTGTGACCCCTACTCCCTGCAGTGACAAATGACTCCAACCATTCAGCAGGTCAAACCAAGTTAATGAAAATATTTTGAAGTATGGCTTACATAATATTCCAAACATAAACCCAAAGCAAACGCAGAGAAGACATACGTTTGAGGAAACATTTAACTTTAGGTCTTTTTCAAGAACCCATAAAATTGCACAATGGGGTGGCAAAAGACTGTTGCAAGTTAGTTATTTCACTTCATAGCTTTATATACATTACAGAATTTAAGAATCAGAGGTCTACACAAATTTTGACATTTTAACTAATTTTGTATCAAACATGTTAATATCAAAATATTAAACTATTAAAGAAGAAAAATAGTTTCTATACCTTAGTCCGTATGTCTCCTAAGAGCTGTTAGCAGTAAATTATCGAAAAGAAACAGAAATTGAGAACAGGAAGGTAAGGCATAGCAGCACTGTGAGTAATAAACTTCCTGCCACTGGACAATATATAGTCTTACTGTAAACTTTGTTCTTAGCTCTCTGTGTCTGATTAGCACATTGTCAAGATGTAGTTTGCTAAGTTTCCATTTCCAGTAAAATATTACATGTCATGGGCAGGTTGGTCACAAAGACTTCTCTATCAAAATCTTGTGTCTTATGTGGTGATATTTCAGCATGAACACATTAACTTAACACATGCAGTCAATTTTTACTTTACAATCAACTTTAAGTTAAGGACCAAGCCTTGATTTGAACTATTTAATATCTAAATTTTGTCATCGCAATAATAACAGTCAATGTTCTACAAAAAAATTGATTACATAATGCAAAATTCCAAATTTCCTAAAACAAAAAACAAGCCAACAAAACAAAACACAACATACCAAAGATCAGAAGGGGGAAAGAAAAGCTATTTATCCTAAAATGAAAAAAAACCACACACCTCTGCAAAACAGCTCTTGCCATTCAAACTCTGGAGCTGAAGTCAGCATTTAAAAACTCAGTTTCGTTACATACTCAAAGAAATAGTAGTATAAGTGATCATTTTCCCCTTAATTACCACTGCCATTTGCACAGGGCTCTCATTTTTAACCATGGAATAACTTAAAGGATATCACAATACTAATCACAAACTAATCAATACAACAGGTAACAAGCAGGCTTACTGTCAACAGAACGAGTATATATACATGTGTAAGAGAATTAACTGAAGGGAAAAATCACAGAGATGTTAAGTGTTTTGGAAAAGAGACACTGCAAGGCAAAAAAAACCTTTTCAGTAAATGAATCTGAAATGCCAAGGATGATACTAAAGTAAAAGACAAAAATATGG
The DNA here is from genome assembly GCF_000277835.1 of Geospiza fortis. Taxonomy (NCBI): domain Eukaryota; kingdom Metazoa; phylum Chordata; class Aves; order Passeriformes; family Thraupidae; genus Geospiza; species Geospiza fortis. The sequence goes on from NW_005054364.1 coordinate 2,246,535, forward strand.
AATGATTTCCATTATTGCTGCATTTTATACAGCAATATACAAAAGAGACCTTAGGCAGAAGATTGACACCTCTTTGGCTTCACCACCACTAAAACTGGCCAAGTATTTTTCATAAAATAAAAAAGAGTAACAAAACCTGGAATATTTTTGAATTTATATTACATATGACAGGACTCTACATTCTACCTTTTAAAAATACCACTATGAGTGTGAATCTTCAGTCAATGGTAAAACAATAAGAGTGTGTATTACCAGACTTTCATCTACATGGAGCCTTGTACAGGAAAACCTGTACCATTTAGAGCATGGCAAGGAACCAGGCATGCAAGTGCTACAATAATAAAATTATGCTGCTCTTGATCCTTCTTTGCAATGTCAGACTCTAGTTTAAAATATACTAACTCATTTTCCTCTAACATTTCTAGCAGCATTATTTCTCTGAAGCAGCTTTATTGCTTCAACAAAGCAGGACATATTAAAGCCTCAAGAGCAGTCATAGGAAACATGATTTTCTTCTCAACTTATATTCTTACTAGATAATTTTCCCAGCAAAATTGAAAGCTAGGAGGCTGCTAAAAGTACTGAAGATACTCTTTGTGATGCACTTGTGTGGAGAGGACCATAGCACATGCTTTCCAGTTATAGCCAGAACATTTCCATGTTCCATAGACTGTTTTTCTATTGTTCCCTATTCCAAAATCCAGACTGAATTCCAGTTTACAAATCAGCATTAATGCTGAAAACTTTTAGCAAGTTTGTAATAACAGAAAGGGGAAAATACACTCAACTTCGCCATGACTTCTTATGCAAGATTTCACAGATATTCTGATCTCTATGCCAGTGAAGGCACACAAATTTTAAACTAGTATGTCAAGAAAGAAGTATTAACTAAGAAATGAATAAATAGTCATACTAAGAATATGACAGAGTTCTTCAGAGTTTGAAATTTAGTTTCTCTCTATTGACTTATATCTGACTGTAATTTAGAGTCTAATTTGCAGTTTTTTACTAACTTTTAAAATAACAGTTTTTCTTAAACCAGAGAAATAACCATTCCTTTAAAGCATTCTGGTAACTAGAAAACAGATACTTACAAGTATTTAATGAGATGCAAATAGCATGCAATAATTGACAAAAATGTATCTGATTCATAGCATCAGGACTTTAACTGAGGATTTCAGCTTGCTGATGTAAATATCAGAAAAGCAAAATACACCATGTGTTCAGTTTGGCTTACAGGGGCAGGAAGGCAGAGGAGCCAGAGCCACCTTTTTAAAGAACAATACAGCTTAAAAAAGAGAATAACCAGTTTTAACTTAGTGTAACATTTTGAAAACAAAGGAAAACAAAAACTAAACTTATGAGATGCTACCTGCTGTGCTGGTTTTGGCTGAGCTAGAGTTAATTTTCCTGACACTGGCTGGTGTGGGGCTGTGTTCTGGATTTGTGCTGAACACATGGTTGATAATATAGAGAGGTTTTGTTTTTGCTGAGTTGGGCTCACACAGAGCTGAGACCTTTTCTGCTTTTCCTACTGCCACACTGGCCAGGAAGCTGGGGGTGAATGGGAGACTGGGAGGAGACACAGCCAGGACAGGTGACCCAAACTGACCAAAGGGACATTCCAGACCATGTGACATGCTCAGTATATAAAGTGGAGGGAAGAAGGAGGAAGAGAGGGATGTTTGGAGTGATGGTGTTTGTCTTTCCAAGTCATTGCTATGTGTGGTGGGGCCCTGCTCTGCTGGAGATGGCTGAATACCTGCCTGCTCATGGGAAGCACTGAATAAATTTCTTGTTTGGCTCTGCCTGGGTGCATGGCTTTTGCGTTCCATATTAAACTGTCTTTATCTCAACCCACAAGTTTTCTGGCTTTTACCCTCCTGATTCTCTCTGACACCAGTGGTGGGAGAGAGAGAGTGGCTGTGTGAGGCTGCCCAGCCATCATTTTCTCTCTTCAGCATCAATTTCACCTGCTGTCAGACAGAAAAACTTTAAGAGGAACCCAGGCATCTGGTAAGCAGAGGCCTTTAGCTGTCATCATTCCTAGCTCTAACAAGCCTTCAACCTATCCTGAAGTTTTTCTGGCTATTGTGAGAAACTGCTGGTTAGTTCTGCCTGCTCAAGTGGCTCCTTAGGCCACTCCAACACAACAGTCTAAGACTTTCCTGTCTGCCATGGAAAAAAGCATGCTTCTCAAAAGTTAACACTTCTGTAGGGAATGAAAATTCCAATACTTGCAGCTCCACCAACTCGGTTTCTTTCTTTTTTTTTCCCCCAAAGAAGCCAATAAAACAATAAATTACAAGTTCTTCTGCATGCTAATGTACAGGAACCAAACACTTGAAGAGCCTGTAACCCACACAAGGTAAGTGTGTCATTCTTACCAAAGCATCTGCTACTGCCTCTTCTACGTCAGAACCTGTGTTCAGGACTCTCATAGCACTGACTGATGACGATAATCTACTCGACTGACTAATTCCAAAGCCAGTACCTGTTACAACAACAAAAATAAATACAAAGAATTCAATCAGAATAGAAAGCTGGGATGTAAATATCACATTCACTTATAAAAACCCAAGTAGAAGAAAAGCATTTGCTTAGCATTTTTAGTAAGTTACGTAGTGGATAAAATAACCATTTCCATTCTGTAGTCTTTAGTGGTACACACCAAAGTAAGAATTCAGTCACCTACAAACGTTCTGTTCCAACATCACATGGAAAAACCCCTATAAAACAATGGTTTTATTTGAAGGAAATTTTCCTTTTTTAAAAATTAATGTCTTCTTCATTTTGGGTTTTTGTTTTCATTTAGAAAGAAAGCAAATACAATAGGAAGGCTATTGAGACTGTTGATTAGAAAACTACATGCATAAAGAATGCTCTACAAATACTAAAAAAAAAATAAACAACCTAAAAAAATCTTTTCTGCAAGTAAAAAAATGTTGTTAAGGAATAAAAGGATTAACGTTGGAGGATGAGGGTGGAGACAAAATCTAGCAACATAAGCACATCTATCTGGATTATTAAAACCACAAAACTTAAATTAATATAAAGAATGCTTTCTAAAACTGAACTATGAGAATAACCAAGTGGATGGGAAAAAAAATCCAGGATGACTGCACAGATGACAGCAAAGAGTACTCATCCTTCACCTGTGGCCCCATAAGCATCAGGAGCGTAGAGGGCACCAGTGGATCTGGAGTGATGTCTGGAAGCTGCAATAACAGGATTAAATAAACCCTATCTATGACCATGGAATCAAAGTGCTGCAATAGCTGCTCAGGCGAACAAGACAGTACTTATCAAAAAGATTCAGCTTAAGCACAAGAAACTGAATATTAAACAGAAGCAAACATCTTCAGAGTAGTTCTTTGATTATACCAAATATGATTATATAGGTTTATGTACACTGGACATTTCATGCATAATTTTTTTTTTAATTTACAAGATTAAGAGCAGGGTAAAAGCAAGTATGTTTAAGTTCGAAGAAGAAGAGGTGCACAGACACACATGCACACACTCACACACAAACAGAATCATCAGAGACAGCTAAAAAGGTATCAGTCCACTGACAATGGTCTTGCATTGTGGACTTAACTAAATTCTGTGTGCTCCAGTCAGAGCCAGAGCTCACATATCAAACATTATCTGCAAAAAGTGCCTCCTTCACGAACCTGCTGTGCTGGCAGCTGACAATTTGTACACACTTGAATTCTTGCCTCTGTTGCAGACAACTCAACCTCAGTAAAAACTCACCACTATGTAAACGAAGTTAAAAATACCCAATTATAATTAAAAGTTTAACATAAGCCAACCAATGCAATTAATAATTCACATACTCACTATTTTATTTAAATGAATAAAACGTGATGCTGAAACACATGTTAGTTACTACAGCTCATTAAGATTCTTTAAAGTTATGGCAACTGGAAACTGAAGATCCTTAAGGATTTCTGAATAAAACTGAGTACCCCAGTCCTTATGGCACTTGTAGAAAACTGCTTTTTTAGTGATTCTCAAGAAGCTGACTCACCATTGCTAGTATTTTCTTTCTTAAAACAAGCATTTTTTAAAATTAAATGTGTTTTTATACAATTCAACGTTTTCTTCAGTTCACTTAAGTTAGAATTTTATTGTCGCATAAATGACAATTTAAACTTGAACCCAAATGTCCACCCACAGAGGCAAAACTCCTAGATAAAAATCTTACAATTTAATAAGTAACTGTAAAAGCACATATCTTACTCCTTCTGGATATATAAAGTAGCACAAACAAATCAAATTAACCATCCTTTTCTCTGATTAGCAAAGACCATTCAAGATTCTGATTTGAATCACGTACAGGTGAACCATGGATCAAACAATATTTTGGGAAGGACCTTTTAACCTGAGTGCAGTTCTGCAATGATCCTAAGCCCTGTAAAGATCCCAGAAACACAGTGTCTTTCCACATTAAGTTCTCCACTCCTTACATAAGGTACAGTGAGGTACTTTATTTCTAACTAATCCTACATGAAGATGTTTGGCTAGGGCATTTTAGTTTGGAATTAATACTTCATGGAATGCTTGGTTCTTCAGAAAGTGCATCTCGGCATGGAAAATGAGACAGAATTGAGGATGTCACGACACAGACATCACAGCTGACAGCTCTATAAATACAAGCATTAATGGGATAAACCTTCTCCTTACTTTCCATCAATGAATGCTGAAAATTACAGGTTCAACTGAAAACTAAAAATTCAAACTTCAGGCAAGAAACTTGAAATTACTCCTGTCCCTACATACATTTGAAATATGCTGGACAAGTTTTTAAGACAGTGAAAAAAAGTACTATATATAGGGTGAAACATACCTCATTCCAAAACTTATTTTCAAGAATATTCTTTGTATCCCTCAATCTGCAGAAATGGCCAAGTATTTACTTTTGCTGTTGCATTTTTAATGTATGAATCAAAATAAGACTTTAAATGGACTCACTCTAAGATTAAATTAACAATTTCTTAGCTAAAATATGGACATTATACTAGTCTGATATTTAATACTGACTATATTAACAAAAGTAGATACTTCTATACAAATTACTTCCTTCTTAATGGCTCTTATCTCCTAGTTTATAACATTATACTGAGATGTGAGACTATATAAACACTTCATACCAATGTATACAGTGAAGCAATTATGTAGCATTTAGGTAATTTTATACCCTAAAGGGGGATAAAATCCATTCTATTTCATTTGTGTTCGTAAGCAAAAATTTCTGTGCTGACAATGCGAGGCAATACAAGTTACATTCCCCTATTCATCCCCATGTCAAACTGCCTCTAGATACACAGAGCTGAATTTGCCTCATTTCATCTTTCACTTGTACCAACAAAACAATTAATAACATTTTAAATCATTCAAATAAAAAGTCATACTAAAAGAAATCTTCATTTATTCCCATTCCCAGTAAATTTCCTTTTTTTTTAACCAATGCTGGATTCCTATACATATTACTTCGCATTCTCTGTGCTACCAGACAATTCCACCTATTTCACTAGTACTTGTTTTGATATCTGAATTATAAAACTGAACTACATAAATAAGAATAAAACCTCCAGTGGCATCTATGCCAAATATCTCATCATATTGCCTAATACAGACTTCTTAAGATAGCAAGCATCCAACCAATTACAAAATGTAAATCTGATCCTGCATGCATGTAATTCAAATCAAGCTGTAATGCAGCAAAAGAAGCACCAAGAGTTCTGGAAAACACCCTTGTTTTTAAAAGAACAGAAGGTACATATGTATTTCAACACAATTTCCCAGTCATGTTTTAGAAAAAAACAATACAGGTTTCCTAATGGATCCTGCCCAACTACTTTTAGTATCATTTCCCAATTAAACAGCATCTGGGCAAACTAGCATTAGGTACTGAAACAGATTTCACTCAATTAATCTGTACTCTCCCAATAAAACCATGGCTGGCAGGAAGCCCTAACAGACCACAACATATGTCCAGTGCTAATTAGGAGTACAGTAGGGTGCCTCAATTTGAGATAGAAACCAGAGATTTACTATTTTCAGACTATGTTTAACAGCTAGTATTATGAAGTCCTTAACTGTAAGCTACACTAAACAAAGCAAATAAGAAGGATACTGAAGGCTATTTCAGACAAAGGTAACACCAAAAAGAGATCTGTTTCAGATTCAATTGCACAGAGTTTAATATTACCAAACAAGCAAAACAAACCTCAATCAACAAACCCAATATGTAAAAGCACTATAAGCAAAATGTACTATCAACTTTGTAGTAACCTTGCCAAAAATACATGGAGACAAAAACCTTCCCTAATCCTTAACCAACATGTTAAGGTAATAGACCAATAGGCTGCTGAGTATAGCTGAAGGGACATAATTAAGTGTATTTTCTCCTTAGAAACTAAAATAATTCATTGACTAGGTAGAAAATTTTGAGCAACAGCTGACCCTGCACTCAAGTACCCAAGCAATGAAAGAGAAACACACAATTTCAAAACAATACACAAAACCAGGAGTGCCTTTTCAAAATGGCATCTGGACACTGCGCATCACACACCTTTCTAGACTTGGTACTTCAGACTGAGCCTAGCAAAGCCTGTATTTTCCCTGTGTGCAGCCCATTCACACACTGCTCAATCCTCCATGGGGGTAAGTGGGGGGAGAGCCAAAGGAAGGGAGAAGCCGGTGGCCAGCTAGAAGCTAACGCAGGAGGCACGGGTTCGTTAGGAGGGGCAGGGACAGCCATGCACGACAAGGCTCCGAGTACTTACCCAGGGGCGGGAAAGAGCGGACAGGGCTCGTGTCCCTGCTACTTTCACGGCTGGCCTCCCTGCTGCAGCCCTGACTCACACTAGGCCGAGGAATGCGGCTGCCTCGTGCTAGTATGATTCAGGGTGCAGGCAAACAGCGGCACAAAGGGAGAAGACATAAGAAAAGTTGCAGTTTTAATGCAATTCTGTTCCGCAGTAAGATCAAAGATGCGTTTCTAAGAAAAGACATTGATGATTATGTTGCATTTTAAGTCATAACCTTTTTTACAGACTTTCTTGATTGTGCTGGGTTAGTCTAAGTGTAGTCAGTTCAATGAAATTATTTTTTTGCACAGCTTAAAATGGAAATTTACTAACTCTTTACAGAATGGTTGAAAGACCCATTGGAAAGGATGGAGAAAAAATGAACAACACTGAGTAATGATTCAGAATTTGTGCTCAAGATGAAGTTAATCAAGAGTAGCACCAATGGAAAACTCCACAGCTTTATAAAGAAGGAAAATAAAATTATGCGGCTAAAATAAAAATCAACAATACAAAGGAAGAACAACATCAATACCATTAAAATCAACAGATGTTTTTCAATAACATTTGCAATAATGTGTAATCGAATTATACTGAGGCTGAAGACACGTAACCTTAATTTTAGCATCACAGCATTTACACATGTGCACACACATACACGGAAGACATGAAGTAATGAAGAACATATTTTCAAAATGATATTACACTTTCATTCAAAGGATATGAGTATTTTAGGCATGAAGTGAAAAAAAGACAAGGAAGAAAGGGAGGTAAGGAAAAGAACAACTACAACATTCTGACAAGAAAAACCTCAAATTTCAGATTCAGTTTAAAACTGTCTTGTACATCAAAAACTAGTCTCAGAAAAAAGCCACGTTCTAGGATGTATTCTATTTTTTCCATCCACCTAGAATTACATAGCAGCTGTAGATGTCCAGCACTTAAAGTAAGAAGGGCTATAAAGAAACCAAGAGTTATTTGGTGACTCTTACCTACTGACAACCTAGAAGGACTAGCTTCTCTACTGCATCCCTGACTTCGTGGGATTTTGCTCCGTTTCTGTGCAGCTGCAGGATTCACCAACACTCTCTGAACTCCTGTGTTCATAGTGGAAAGTGTGGTTGTTGTCAAAACTCTTCCAGGAGACCCGGATCTACTGCCAGCTGAAGGTAGAATGAATAAATATTAGCAACAGCACAGTGGACAAACAATCATGGTTCAAAAGAAAGTAATACCTGAAGTTAGTAGGAAGGTGGTGGCAGACTGAAATGATCCGGAAAAACTTACAAGGTAAAAACATGAAATAGAATGCCCTGGTCCGAGCTCTTACAGTACTGCATACAAGGTAGTTAAAATTATCGATGCAAGGAAGCACTTGATATGGTATTTAGCACTACATGAGCTCAAGAAACCACAATTATTATTTCTGGACTTTGTCAAGAGTTCCATATGAATGTGTTCTTTTTTTTAAAGCTACATAGTCTCACTAACCACATTTTCTATTAATAAAGAAAAGCAAACAAACAAACCTGTTGGAAAGCTAAAAGGAGAAATTTTAAACTAGGATTTCTTAACTATCCCAGCTCTTCCAATATAATCAGTGTTAGAGTTAATGTGATTTTCCTAATATTTGAAATCTTCTCACTTGCTTTTAAATGCATGGTGTCTTCAAGGAATATTCTGACATTAAATAAAATATGACAGAAGACAGAGTACTCATGTACATTTCGGTGGAGGTTACCCCACAAATTACAGAAAATCTTCAATTAGTTTTAAACAAGCTAAAAAAATTCACTAGGATATATTTAAATGTCTTAAATTTCTGTTAGTTTCTGGTAATGATACTGTACCTAGAATATCTGTAGTATTTTGTACTGTACAGTTTTAATTGTGATCACTTATCTTTAATTTTGATATTTCAGTTACAGAACATTTAAGTTCTATGTTCTTAGCAAAGAATTCATTCTTCTCTAGCTGTAACTAATTTATATCACCAGCTGATATTAATATATTGTTTCCAGCTGTACAATTCAAGAAATATGACCAAATAAAAAGCAAACCAGAATTTCAATCAAAGATTAATTACATACAGTTTTGAATCCTTCATTAATCTTTAAAATACAATCAGGTAACTGTATGACCACAGTGATGCTATCAGATTTACAGACGACATGCAACTTTTCAAGTGAATTTCATGGGTTACTTCTTATGAGACACATGGAAAAAAAGATAAAAGTTGACTAAAGCTTGACTATATGGGAAAAAAAACCAAAATCCCAAACAAAGTAAAACATATGCTGGGTGGAAGAGAGAAATCTAAAAAATGTACCATGCATGTACTTTCAGATTCATTGTTTGAATTCAAACTTGAAATGATTATTTAGCAAAATCCCTTTTCCAGACTATGGGCCTATTCAGCAGAAATGATAAATAAAGTATTATGCAGCCTGGAAAAAAACAAGCACAACTTCTATAGCAACAGAAGAATAAGCAAACCTATAAAACTGCTGTTATGTGCAAAAATTAAGGTTTTGACAGTTTCTTCACATCAGGGTATTTCAACTTAGACCTGATATTACTATGCCTTCTTCCTCTTTTCTATCTCTTTAAAACAGTAAAAATATTGTTGAAGGTTTCACTGTGGTGCAGACTTGTACATTTCCTTCAATAGGGCAGAAATCTAAAAAACTTACTCTTCTCAGAATATTCAGAAGAAATGCAACCACTTGTTCTAATACTTTATTTAATCTTTCTATAGTCTGACCTGCAAAGTGTACCACTGCAGCATAAACTAACTGAATGCAGCTACATACCCTGAAAACAGCAGCATTGGAATACTCTTGTCACAATTACCACTACCAGCAGATCTAAGTGAGCTGAATGATGAAAGAAAGATTACTAAGGCACTACCCCAAAACAACAAACCCTTCCTATCTCTCCTGCTTTCTACATAAGGATTGCACCCAATTAAGTTATGCGCAGCATATGGAAAAAAGCCAGCCACAATTTCTGCTGAATAGGATCCTTAAATGAGGTATGTCAAACAGGTGATCAAACAATGATGTGTACACAAATTCTGTAGACTCTTACCACCAATGGGGTTAGCAGACTGTGATCCTGAACAAGTGTAAAGGCAGGATTAGGGTAGGGATTTATAATCCATGAAGAGGGAGGGAGCAGAGCAGATTAAAAAATGAATGGCAAATGGAAATAAGAAAGCTTTAGTCATTTCACACAGGAAAAAAAGCCACAAGGGGGTTACGCTAAAGCAGTGCTATTAAGTAGCTTCCACAATTGAAGAATTAAACTCATATGCTATGTACAAAGCAGATGAAGCAAAGCTGCACAAGCAAATTACAATTCTTCAGCTTTCTAATCAACAACTCAACACTGAAGAATTAAATTTCAATTAAGCATGAAACTGTAGCCTGGATATTACTTGAAAAGAATATTACATTGCCAAAAAGGCTCAAGAAGTTCAACAGCTGAACAAAAATTACACACGAGATCAAAACTTTGTTTTTGAGACACAACAGTAAAGGAACTGAGCTGCAGGTGCGGTGGATGACCAAAACAAAAAAACCAAATTCACAATGGCATAACTGAAAAGACTTGCATAGAATTCTTTGTTTTCCTCCTTAAAAGTAATCTTGAGTGTAAAAGGAAGAATTTGTTTCCATTCAGAAATTCTCTGAATGTCAACTGTAATGCAATTTTAGCAGACCCTGTGAAATTACCCGACAACCAAACCGGAAAGAAGAGGAAAAAAATGTAAGCATTTTTTTCCATAGGTAAGAATAAAATAATGAGGCATTTACTTTATGTTAATTTAAAAAGAGAAGAGTAAAGGGCTTTTAAAACCCTAAAAATGTTTTTTTTTTTTTGTAAAAGCATTCAAATTTGCAAGTCTTTCATAAAATGATTTTTGAACAAAAGATAGCTGCAATCCAAAAATTAACAAAAGCATCTGCACTAGAGTGGTTTAAAAAAAATAGCTTAAATCTAGCATGAAGCTATTCTCTCATTATGTAAGCTGGGGAACTTAAACAGTCCCCTGTATGGAAACATTAAGCATCACGCTTCACACAATGCTGTGAAAATTTTCAGTCACATAAAGAAGCATCACCCCAATAGCTGGCATACAGTGCCTGAGAATTCTCCTTCGCCTGTCCATTTGTATTTGCCCTGTTTATCTTCCTTAAAACATCTCAGAATTCTTATTCTCCCCCACTGACAGGTTATAATGAGCTATTTGAAGCAATCAGTTCTGAACAGAAGTAGTAATAAAAGGCTGTAAAGATGCATTCATGCATTTAATTTTCACACATCATCACATATAGTCAGATCTAGTTATCTCAATTTATCTCTTTAGACATTAATACTGTGTAAAAATGAATTTAAAAAACCAACCCTGTCATTATTAGGAGAAAAACTGGAAAGGCCTCATTCTGCTTCTCTGGATATACATTAATTTAATGTTATATGACAGTGATCATCACTAAAGTATTATATTGCTACCTAAATTTATCCCCTTCCCCAGACATTTATCAAACATCTTCACTTTTTACAAATTTACCAAATCTATTCAAAATGCAAAAGTAGTTTCAAAAAGCTTAATTCCAAACTTTCCTAATACTAATGAAAAAATTGTTATAGACACTGCTTATAGCTTTTCATAGAAGGGAAAAAGGGATTAGAAGGAACTTTACCTTCCCTCCCTCTTAAATTATTCCCACATTCTTTGTTTATGGTACAGTGTTGCAATCTGTAAAACAAGTTTTGCAGAACTTTTGTCCCAACGACTCATTTGAAGGCTCTCATTTTACAAACACTTCTGGGACTAGAGTATTGTCAAAGCCCTTAAGGGAACTCTTCTACTGAATTTTAGTAGTAGTAGTAGTAGAATTTTAGTAGTAACTCCACTGAATTTTTAGTATGCTACATTTATCTGTTCACATTGTTTGAAAGCATTATTTCAGAAAACCTGCATACACTAGATCAGGTCTGATCCAACTGTACTTGTTGGGAAATTAAATTATGGCAAGTACTCTTAACAGGAAAAAACCAGCTACTACCTGCTTTTTTAACTTCTAAAATCATTCTATTTACAACAGATGCAGCCATTGCTATGAAGACAAATGCTTCTGCCATTAAACAAATTATCAAAGGGTTTTATTAAAGAAAGTGGATATGGTTAGTGATAGCAAAATAACTGTATTGAAAATTTTAAACCTGGCAAAATTTACTGGTTTAGAACATTATATCTGACAATTTATACAAGTGGGAAGTTAATTTTAATTTTATTGTGCGTCTGTCTTCTTTTCATTAATTTAGTTGCATTTCACTTAATCAGACAAAGATAAGAATCTGAAAATGCTACAGAGCTTAGTCAGAAAATGTCTGTTGGACACATCAGATGTGTGGACAAATTGCTGTAGGTCAGCCAGTGCCAAGAGTGTGAGGTAATCAGGTCTTTTTAATTAATGACCAAGTGCTTGGCTACATCTGCGGTGGTTACTAAACACACACAGAAAATTACTGTGGATTAGCTGACACACATTAAATTGCTTGTTTTAACCCTATGACTCAACACAAGCTCAGTAACTGATTGTAATGTGAGGGGTTAGTATTTTTTTTCAAAGAAGAGTTAAGTAAAGGCAAGAGCTGTAATACAAAAAAAAGGAGTTTATACCCAAGAGCTACAGCAGTGCCTAGCCCAAAGAAAATGGGTATTTCTGGCTAAAATAAGACTATTTTAAAAATGGAAAATTAGGTCTCTCAGGTAAGAATGAGGACACCATTCAGCCTACTCATTCTTCTCTATTACTAGTCCATGTTTATGGCCTTTCATGTTGGGGAAGTCAGAAAAGGGGGGAAAAGAATGTTGAGAAGTTATAATTGAAGACAGAATTTAAGGATATATTTCACTTCCTGCTACACTATCTAATTTAATTGGCAAACTAAGACCTAACCTACTATTTTGTCCAGAGAAAAACAACATGAATCAGAAAAGCATGCAAATACCACTGACCCAAAACACTGAAAAAAATACCTTCATTTTGGTCTGGCGATGATGAACCTAAGGCACAGAACAACAACTCAGTATGTAGCTTTTTTTTTTTTAATTAACTTTGACTGTAGCCATTGGTCAATGAATATATGCTTAAGCATTAGCCTCTTTATCAAGTATAACTGATAAACAGAAAATACATACGCTGAGATTGTGACACTACTTTGGTTCTACTCCGTCCTCTGGAATCTGTTTTAGAATTTCCAATACCAACAGAAGGGGTTGAGAGCTTTGATCGTATACGACCTACAAAAGAAAAAGGGCATTAAATCAGTTTTTCATAGTCACGCACAAAGCAGAGCATCAGTAGTATTTACTAATATTTTCTAAAGTTTGCGTATAAAAGAAGCGGAATGTAACTCAACTGGTGCCAATTCGCTTGGGATAATTAGTAGAAATTTGAACACCTTGACGAATTTAATAGCTGAGGAAGCAAGATACTTCTCCTCTGATGCTACATGTTTCAGCAAACAATTTGCACATTACACCTTCAACACCCTGGACTGGCTAGCTAGTTCTTCCTTCCAACATATATGTGTTGAGCACATTAAAAGGGGATGTTTACTCAATACAATGCAATGCAAACGTTGCTGTATCAGGTACAGTCTTCTCATGATTACTTGAGCTTCTAATTCTACTTTTGCTGTCATAAAACTACAGATTCTGAGCTTTCTTCCTAACTTCACTCCTCTTTTTAGAAATCTAAGTAGTAGCTTTTTTATTACTGAAGATTCTACTGTTTCCCTGGCCCCAGTCATACAGACTTCTACAGGATTTCCCAAGCCTTCTAGAGCATTTTGCAGACACTAAATACATTCAAGTACTTCTCATGACAACATGATATCAAGAAATACTACTTTCCCCACTAGACAGAAAGGCCAAGCAAGAGACACATTAAATTAAGTATCTACAAATAAAACAAGATTCACTTTTCCCTAGAATGCCAAATGGCAAATTCTCTTGGGTTTGGTCAAACCCTTCTGCATTGCTAGCCATGTTCCTTGTAACATCCAGCATATACAAAGAAATTACAGAAGAAAGAAAGATACCAGTTTTCTGAATTATAGCTATCTGAAAGATCATTCATAAAAGAAAATAGTGGTGTTGTATACTACACTTCCCAAGCCAAACTCTCAAACAGCAGCAAAATGAAATCAAAACCAAACTCATGCTAACTATAATTCTTCTAAGCTGCAAGAACAAATGCCAAAAAGTCTGTACAGGGTGGATCTAGCTCAACAAGCTCAACCTTTTAAACACAGCATGATTAAAGTATTTCGTAGACATGCTGAGTCAATATTTGATCTAAAAGAATTAAGTACATAGACTGTTATTTAATTCTAGCCTCTTTAGGCTTTCCACAGCAGAATTTGGACATCAACCAAGTTAATATTATTCATCCAAGTAGAAGGAATAGCCACAGATGAGAGTATATAGGAAGAGAATCCTATAGAATCCTATAGGATTCTCTTCCTATAGGAAGTTAGGAGGTTATTCACTAAAACAATAGGCTTAGAAAGAATAGTTAGATTAACTAGTCCAAACTCTACTAGTTATCCCCGTGCAATGGCAATTGAGAGCTGTGAGACTGCAAGGCATGTAACTGCATTCAGAATTTGGCCCAAAACCTAGGAATACAGAGTGCCACTATTTCAATACTATGTTGAAGTATCACTGGAACCTGTTTCAGTTTAATCAATGTAAAATAAACCAGTTTGTGTCTGTGAGTTAAACGAACTGTTAACTCATTTGGAGTCTCTACATCCATTCACTAATGGCAAGTTTAAATGCTAATAACAATAGAAAATTAGCTTCCAAGTATCACAGAGATGAGTAATAGTAGCACCTGCTTCCCAGAGCATGAACACATTTGATGAAATATCCTGTGACAAGATTTGCTTTAAAAAATGAACGCAAAATTATAAAGCACCTGTATTTTCACAGTAGAAATGTTAAGCAATGGTACTTAAGACTGCAGATGAGTAACTGAGAATTAAAATAAAAGCAAAAGAATTTTAAAAATAGTACATAATAACCAAGTATTAGATGCATAAGCTGTTAGCCCATAAGCCCGTATCTGTTATGAACCTCCACAAAGCCCGAGAAACACCAAGTTCTACTTTCAAAGCTTCATTTGTATCAATGAAAATATGAAGCTGAAAATATTAGCTAGTCTAATGAAATAGTTTCTTACCATCTTCAGAAGCTGTTCCTAAACAGAAAAAATAATAAAATACATGATATTCCAAACAATACTATGCCTTTCAAATTTCTTTTTGAGATTAATCTTGGGAATCTTGACAACTTTTATCAAGTCAAGAGAGCTAAAGCTTTTATGTTGCAACTCCATAACTGAAGCGAAGTAAAATAATCAAGAAAATATCCATACTACATTGAGAGCAATTTACAAGAACAAAATGCACATCACTGCCTTTCAAACCACAAAAAGTTCAATAGAAGAAAATTACATCTATGAGATCAGTCAAAAAATTACATATACAGATCAACAGACATTAAAAATACTGTAATGCAAGCTCTTCTGAAAATATGAAACATACTGTTATACATAACCTCAGAGAAAAACACAGAGACTGTTTCCCACGCTGGACAGTGATAATTTGATAGGAACTGCCAGCAAGGAGGATTTCTCTGAATTAAGCCTGTGATTATTCTGAAGATACACATGCACAAGATCAAGTCTTGCTCAGAGACATGGAAGGAATATGAGCTTGCTGAAATCAGATCACACTTGGACAAGTATGCTGAGCTTAACAAGACTTGATTTTTGATAAGGTGAAAGTCAGACAAGCCTTTCTCCCATCAGTACCTAGGAACTGATGGGACCCTGCCTCATCAGCAGTCCTTCCTCTAAGTTCCTCTGAAATACATCTTATTACAGAATGAAATGCATACTAGTAATGATAAAAATGTTAAATGCTCCTAAAAAAAATAAAACCAAAGGGTACTTCCATTTTTATTTTCACCCCCTACCATTTTTGCCTTGCAAGAGAACTACAATGATGAAAACATCTGTTAGTGTCTTTGGCTAGCCTGAACTCAGTCAGATATGTTGGGAAAGTTTTCTCATGTTACAGTTATCTTCACAAAATTATTTTTAAAAACTCCATCTAAAAACCTAGTTCAGTGTATATTTCAATGCTTCTCCACAAAAATCAGTTACAGTAATATGTAGGTAGGAGTGCCTCGAACTACCAAGTTAAAATTTGCCAGTTTGCAAAAACTCAAAACCAAACAAAAAACCAAAACCCCCAAACCCTGAGCTACCTCTCCAAATCCAACAGTCTTGCAGAGATGGATCTTGGAAGGCAGATCCTATGCAACACCTCAGACAGGCTAATAGACTCCTAAAAGCTCCTAAAAGGGGTGGTTCTGTTTCTTGTTCCTCTCAGCCTTGTGCTACCACCTGGTCTGGATGGCTAAAGGTTCACTGGCAGCTCCAAAAGCTAAATAACAGAGTATTAGTCACTTTTATGAAATCAGTTTCATGGAGTTTGTTCACCTAAAGTCATCAATAATGGAATATCACAAGGCGCTAACAAAAGAAGAGAGAAAAAATACATGGACAACGTTAGCAGGCAAAGGAAAAATGATTAGTTCCTCCTGGTGGTGGTTAGATCAGAACAGCTGTATCATACAACTACAGCTGGACAGCTGAGCTCTTTTCATTCCATCTTGCAGATCATATCTAGAGATAGCTTCTAGAACAAAACCCCAACGTGTTAACTCTGATCAATTGTATAGCACTCCCCTTGCTGTTTGAAACAGAAATGTGCAACATAGCATTAGTTGGGACTTCTGGACAGAGCAAAAGAAAAAGCCTACATGGCCCTAAGAATTGCTATAAATAACAGCTATAAACAAACAGCTACAAGTAAAGCCTACTATATGTAGCCTAAGGAAATGTAATGTGGAAATAAGCAATACAAACTCTACTATCCTGTACAAACACTCCTCATTTTATTAAACTAGCCTTGACACCTTCAGTGCTCAAAACCAGCTCCAATTCTTTCAAGAAGCATCTGTGTTTTGAAATTATTCAGGATTCTGGTTTACAGATCTACTTTCTTACTCTTTTCATTTCTATGAGATACACACTTGCTTCCAATAAGCTACTAATTCTTCCAAACAAGCACAGTTAATAAACACATCACACAAAATATTAAGCAAGCAGCAAACTTATTAAGTGCTTGTTATCTGCTCCCAAGCAATAAATTAGAACTACAATCACCAAGCAGCAGGCTGGGACTGTCACTTTATTGTATGAGAAGTATTATTTGCACACACCTGAAACAGACAATTGCTATGAGAAGCTTGATGCTCAACTGCTTTGCAGTCCCTCTATGTGTTTATAACAGAGTGAATTAAGAAAAAGCAAGTGCTAAAACTTAGGTGGGATACTTGATAAGCTATTTCAGCAAGTAGGTCTTCTTCACAAATGATTCTTGAATAGAATCACATCTCACTACAGAATTTACAGGCACTTAAAATTATGTAGCAAGCCTAGATTTTGATAGAGGAGATTTTTTTTTTGGTTTTTTGCTTTTTTTCATACTTAAATGAACAAGCATGTTCTGCTCTCCCACTGCTGTTCTGCTAAGTCACAAAAACTGACTTCACATGTAAAACTATGGAATCAGCTGGAATTAGATTAATTTCAAAAGCATGTATTTAACTAGTTAAAATCAGCATGTAATGATTAAAAAACTGCTCTGTAATTAACAGAGCTTCTTTTAAAAAAGAGGGGTAATGACACAGATCAAACATTAATGAAATTGACAAATACAGCAATAACACATAAGACATCAAGATTACACAGGAGTTAATGGAAACAGCATAGTAATTTGTTAATAACAGACAAATATATTAAACATCAATACTTTTACATAAAAGACACTTTATTAGATATTTAATAGAATTAGAGGACAGACTAAATAATTTCTTACCATCCATCTTGTCAGAAGTATCCTCTTTGTTGAAAAAGCAGGCAAAGAAACATGGAAAACTTAGTGTGTTAGAATAAAGGTGTTCACAGCAGAGTCATAAAACATTAATTGAGGAAAATACATTAATATTAAACACAGCAGACATGTTTATCTAATTAATGCATGTACAAGCTACCTTAAGCAAAGTTGGTTTTGCCCAGTGCAAGGTACAAAATTACAAAACAGACTACAAGTACCCTGCACAGTGATATTGATTCTGTATTTCCCAAATTTGAGAAAACCCTTACACTAAAACATTTATAAATGGTTTCATTCTTGGTGTAAACAGTTACGGAAGCATTGGTACATATTTATATCATTACTGAACCACATATTTATATTTCTTATAAAATTTGCTTCTGAGCATGAAGTCCCACCTGGGGTAAGGGACAGGAAGGAAAAAAACCAGCACAAAGGACAAATGAGAGAAAGTTTCACTCTGTTTTAAAAGCATTAAATATTTACCAGTTCAGCTGGAAGGTAGGGCATAAATATTCTGACAGTAAGAATCAAAATTAAAATATTTAGCACAAGAGACATATAATTACAGCTCAGGCCTCCTCAACAAGGACATTAATACTTAAGGATGGCAAAGATAGTCAACATTTAAAATAACTAGAGAGTATCCTCCTGCTTCTAGCATAGCCTTTTAATAAATCATAAATAAGCAAGAGTTCTTGTATTAATAATGAAAAAGGAAGAGATGGGTGAACACAACTGTGGATTACTATGCTTATAAGGTTCTGGCCTTCTGAGGCTTTAAATTTGGTAGCTGTGTAAGCAAAAGCTGGATGTTTCTCTGCAAGCCAGGCTGAAAATAAATTCAAGCTCTAGGACACAATGTCATTTATTCTGGTATTGACTGCAACACCTAAAGGAAGTGGAACACATTACACAAATAAAGTAACATTGCCTGGGCCTTTTCAGACCATGGTCAGCATTGGCTTGATAGTTCTGTCATTTAACTTTCCATATTTGGGCTACTATAAATAAATCCCTTAAAATGGACAGAAGAAAGAACTTTACAAATTAGCCCATTATCTGAAACATGGCACTTGCTTGGATTTGCACTCCATTGATTTAAAGGCTACCTTTTGAAAACTAAGAGTAAACAATATTTTGAAGCTAATCCACAACAAACAACAGTCACACTGTCTACATGGTATGTATCCTTCAAATTACCTTACCACAGTCAAAAAACTGTTAGGAGATTGAGCCAAGATCAGTCAAGCAGTACTGCTTTTATGTAACTGTAAACAAATCTTGGTCTCCTTGACTACCACTGCCCTTCCACTGTCTGCACTAGGATCTGACTTTCACAGTACTTTGCCAGTATTACGTTATTTTGCCATTTCAAATGACATCACACTGTTCTCCACAAGTGACTGCATCCGCAGCAAGGCAAAGTTTTCCAGCAATTCAAATCCTTCAAACGAACAGGACCTGGATTTATTGCTTATTAGTCCTCTCCCCCAGTTCTCACTCATCCAATCAATAAACTACAAAGAGAATAAGTTATTTCTGTTACTTTCCTGCTAAATCCACCACTGTTTACTTCACTGGAAACCTCTGTGCCCTTTTCAACCCTTGCTTACAAAATTCTTGGCATGATTCAGATAATTGCTTTAAAACTTGTAAAAGCAAACCAATAGCCTAATCAAGAGATAATTTTCTGTGAAAGTCTTAAGACAATACAGTCCCTTCATTTGAGCAGCATAAAAAAGACATTAACAGAGCAGGAGCTCTCTCTTTGTTTTCCATTTGACTTTTCCCTCTGTCACCATGCTCTGTGCCACTTTTACTCCTCTGAATGCCAGCTCTGTCTGAGGTTCAAAATACGTTTTGTTGCACATCAAAACACACCAGGGCAATACTCTGATCTTGGAAAAGGATCATCCCACATATTTCAGGCTTTTAGGCACTAAGTTAGGAGGAACTCACAGTTCCATAATTATAGAAAAGTTTGAGTTGGAAGGGACCTTAAAGACCACCAAGTTCCAACCCCCTTACTGTGGACAGGAACACCTTCCACTGGAGTGGTTGCTCCAAGTCTAGTGTTGAACACTGTCAGGGATGGGGAATTCATTTCTGTGATGGTGCTCACAGGGGTTTTCGGGTGAGGGAAGAGACAAGAATGTTGACTCCATCTTCAGAAGGCTTGATTTTATGATATATATATTACATTATAACTATACTAAAAAGAATAGAAGGAAAAGTTTCATCTCAGAAGGCTAGCTAAGCTAAGAATAGAAAGGAACGAAAACAAAAGTCTGTGGCTCGGACAGAGAGAGAGAGCCAGCTCTGCTGTGACTGGTCACTAATCCCAAACATCCACACGAGACCAATCACAGATCCATCTGTTGCATTCCACAGCAGCAGATAACCATTGTTTACATTTTGTTTCTGAAGCCTCTTAGCTTCTCAGAAGGAAAAATCCTAACAAAAAGGATTTTCACAAAAGATGTCTGCGACACATTTCCCTGAGGAACCACCGGTGTATCCCCTCTACCAAGCAGCCTCATGTCGGTGTCCACCTGCGACCCAGCAGGTTCTGCTGCCCCCTCTGTGGGCACCAGAGGGAGCCCACATCCAAAACTATTATTCCAAGTACCAAGTATTCCTTTTAGTTCAGGACTGCTCACTCTTTAAATTAACACTAAAATCAATGCCGTTCACAGCACTTCAAGCGGGCCTTGATGACAAAGAGAATCAACTAATTTTGGGTAACTTTTAACTTAAGTTCTGATGTTAAAAAGCACAACTAAAATCTTCGCAAACCACAGCCTACATGTATGCTAACACCTACCCAAACATAATGCAAATCAAAAGAACTATACAGTTTCTTTGCCTCTTGTGATCACCTATGGCCATACTAACATTAGAACATGTCTCTCCTTGGTGGTCTAGCTGGCACAGAAGCTGAGAAGGAAAAAACAAGTTTTGTGAACACTGAACCTCTCTTTCCTCATTGTTATCCCTACAGCACTGATAAGCTAAACATTCAGAACAAAAAAATGTTCATAGGCTTTTACCATTACCACTATGTGGATGTTCTAGCACCTACACCATTACCACTACAATTATCAAATACTTTTCTGCACTATTACTACTTGTAGCACTTCCTATGTCTAACAGCAAATACCAATGGAGACTGTCAGCTAGGTAAAGCATACACATAGTTCCATCAATGCCCTTAGGAAGAAATTACAAACTCAATGGAGTAAGTTATTGTGTAAAACACCTCTCTTTTCATGAAGAAGCCACCTCTGACTGCCAGGGTATCTCTTTAGCACTCTTGTAGAATACCTGAAGAGCTGAGAAAAATGGAAAATCAAGAGCTGTCACACTCATTTCCCTGTTACTTTTATGAACAAAAAAAGGCATGATCACTATGTGCTGTTAAGTACAGATACCACTCCTTCCAACACTTAACATTAGTTTTAGATTAAGACATTCAGAGAGCATAGTATGGACACACTCTTTGCATTGGCATTCTTCCAGCACAAGAAAAATAAAGCGTGTAGGAAAGTTTGCGACTTACTTCAGAACACCTGTTCTTTTGCCACACTCCAGTGCTACTAACAACGATGACTGCTTTTCAAATACAGGAGTACCGCACTCTAACTTTTTGATCAAGAAAATCCCAAAGACCTCTGAGAGCAGCACAGCAGAGGTGCTCCCCTTACCTAGGGAGGCGTAGGAGCCCGGGGGCAGCCCGGCTGCTGAGAGGCGCCCAGCTCCAGCTGTCTGTCCAGCAGCATGGCGGGCCCTGGCGCCCGCCGCAGCGTTCACGTCGATGTCACTGCGAGATCTCTGCAGGGTGCCCGGGCTTGGGACGCCCTTGCTGCTGCCTGGAACTACCAGAAAAGGTTAAAAAAAAAAAAAAAGAGTTGATATTGAATAAAATGAATGATATTTAAGAGAGTAACATCTTCTACTCCCGCACCATGCTTGTAAGAAAATAGTCTTAAAAAACAATGTAAAAAAGGTTAAACTAGTATTAAACCAAGAATTACTGAGATTAAAAACGAAACCAGACCTGGTCTTGCCATGAACGGCATATAGAAACAGTTTGTGTGTCGGTAGTATTTATCTTCATTCAGCAAGAAATTTTAGCATTATTTAATGCAAACTGTCTCTTCCCACCCCAGCACAAATGACATAATTCTGAACCTTTGTGTGATTTATTACGTTATTGAATGATTTGCAAATGTAAGAAAATTCACATCCTTCCTTGAGATACTGAAGGAAGAAAAATATTCCCACACTTCAGCTAAGGTGAGCTGAATGCGTATTCTGAAATGTTTTAGAGTCTAATCTTTAGTATTTTCAGGTTCACTTCCTATTATTTACTGAATTTTAACTATTCACTTAATTTTAACCACTGTTCTAGGTCTTCTAAACTTGACTCCCCTTATCAGTTTCAGTATCCATTCTTCATTACACTCCATTTGCAAAAAGCTGCTCAATGATTTACTCTTAAAGAGTTATTAAGACATTATGGGAAAAGACATTGAAGTTATTAAATTCCAAAAACTAAACAAAAAATTAAACTCTTTGAATTACAAATATGCCATTTGGCTGCTGTTCTTTCTTTCTTTATTTAGAAAGAGCAAGAGCAACGTGGGAACAGATGAAAGAGACAGTGAGTCTTTACTTTCTAATTGCCATAATCCTAACCATGAACCAACTGAAACTACATAAAATGTGAAGGAAGTGTGAGGCAATCTGAGCTCCAGGTACAGTTTGTAGTGACACCATACCATTATTTATCTTGGAAACAGGGTAAATGCTGATAGTCAATTTTTAAGATGCATTTAGCACTTTTAATTCAAAGAACATGAAGAACTATGCACTGCACAAAACTACCACCACCTTACCTCTGCCTGCAAGACTTGCTGGGCTGGCTGCAGACCATTTAGATGACAGAGGCCGACTGAAAAAAGTCAATAAATCCAGTAAGTCTCATGCATCAGATGCAAAAGTAAAAAATAAAAGAGAGCAAAAAAAAATTTCTGTTCTTTTCTCCCCTTCAACTTTCTCAGCATATTTTTTAGATAAATACTTGAAACAGAAAATGATAAGAAAACCAGAATTATCTTTTCCCTTACATTTTATAAAACTACATCCTTATCACAAAGCACTAATCCTTCAGCTACCGACAGGCACACTTTGCTAACAAAGTTCAGGCATTCCAGACTAGGTCACAGAAACATTTAAGGTGGTCAGTACAAGGTTTTAACCACAGGGCTGATCTTACACATCAGCCATCAAACAAGAACAGTGGGAGCTGCCCAAAAAGTTTTATTTGTGAAAGACATTATGTAAAGTGGTGTCTACAGTAACAAGAAAAACAGCTGTCCAACTCATAAGCCTCCTCCAGTCCCAGATGTCTCAAGAATTAAGTTATAAATTAAAAAAGGAAATGCTGATGCTTCCAAGCAGCGAGACTCCATTTCCCCTGTTGGAATGTAGAGGCTCCCATAACTTAAAAAAGGAGGAAAATCCCATGTCTTTTCCTCTTTGTTTTGTCTTCATTTCATTCCCACTGCAAAAACAAGTAGTTACTGAAGCACAATCTTCCAGTCTAGTCAAGGTTAATAGTGAGCCCATCCTTTGGCCTGTTTGGAAGGGTAAAATGCAGCTGGAGAGACCAGGGAAATGAAAAGGACTGGCAGAAGAAAACATAATAGCATATTCATTGGTTAATATTCATTGGTTAAATATCTGATGGGGAAAGTTTGTATTTGATTAAATAGTTGAGTATTTCATCAACAGTCAAATTTCAAGCTGAGTCAGTGTCTCAGCTTTACTAAAAATAATTCCTTTAATTTTAAACCTAAAAGTAGAAAGAAAAAAGATGCCTCATGCCTCATTCTGTGGATTTATCCCAGTTATTAGCTCAGGTGCTCAGCAGTAATATAAAGGTCAGCACCATAACCTAAATCCTCACAGAAGAATATGTTTGCAGCTTGCTCTGAACAAACATGCTTTTCTGACATGACTAACTAGTGTTTTGAAGGTACTTTGCCTCAAGTAAGGTAAGGAGCTGAGGTAGAGCTCCTGACCTTACAACTTGCTCCAAACAAAAGCCCCAGACAACTGCCACAATGTATTGCAATTGACATTTTATGTAAACAGTTTCATACAAGTAGGCAGTCACTACATTTCTCTCTCATTCCTCCATCTTCTCTAAAACAATTCTGGATTAATGACCTGTATGAGATGTAAGTTCAGAAGGTCAAAAATCACAGAGGATCTGAATTCTAGGAAATCATACCCGTATTTCCTAATTTAGCCTATACAGGGGGAATTCAGCATTCACTATACTAAAAGCCAGAAATAAAATTTTGGGTAACAAACATCCATCTGAATGCAAAGTTTGTAATAAATCAATTAAAATTTCATTAATCTTCAATATCATCACATCTACTGTTCATTTCTTATTTTACCCCTCACTTCCTGTACTGTACTGTAGCACTTACACATCTTGCAACATGGGAAGCAATATTTGAAGATTTAAGAGTATTTTAAGATTCTAATTTCCCTGTAATTTAGTTTTTAACAGTATACTATCAGTAACTCAATAACAGCACTTTTATTTTCAGATGGGGAACACAGATTAATTTCAACAAGAATATTTAATCTTTGAATGAACATTTGTGGACAATGAAGTGCTGGCAATTGCTTGCATCACAGACAATTATTTTTTAAACAATTTTTTATAATTACAAGTATATAAGGAAAGGTAAGGTAAATCTCTGGTATTAAAGGCATTAGCCAAAAAAAAAAAAAGGTGAATTCCAATGTGTGAGAAGCAGTCTTTGCCTTCAAGTAACAAGTGAGCAGACAAGCTCTCTGGTTTTGATAATGAAGATCTGAAATATTAAAAGGCTGAAATACTTTGAGGAAGCTTTCTAGCATTTAAAGGCAAATATCACCAAATACTACTTCACATTTCTGCTAAAAAGCCAGTAGATTTCTTTTACTATTGGTACCTAAGAAAATTTTAATTTATTCAGCTCAAGATCATCTATACATTTTAATACATCACTGACTGCAGCACAGACCCACCCTGTAGTAAGTGGCAGGGCTATGAAATACTGTTAATACATATTCAGTACTGTGAAGACAGGGAAAAAAATCCCAAACCAATCTCCAACGAATCTCATTGTTGATGTTCCCTTTTCATGCTTGCCAGTGAAAAGAGATGATAAAGGAATTACACCATTATAGCTTTCCTAGACCTATTCAGCACATCAGAATGCTGGACATCAATATGAACCTTGAAGATATTTTGGTGTTTAAAGCAGCTGTTAAGGAATGAATGTATGAATACAACATCCTAATATCCAGTTAAAGACTGTCTGTACTTTGCACCTTGCTGGGGTAACACTGTCACATAGAAAAACACCAGAGAAGAAATTTTTATTAAAAAAATTAGAAGCCACAAAATAAAACTGCAGCTTTTCTGTACTCAACAGGAATCTGGATAATTTGCTTCTGAGAAACTGCATTTGTTTCTTGGCTCAGAAAGAGTGAAGTGACCCTTACTTGAGGCTCTCCTGTGAGCTGGAGGATGACCTGTCTGACTGAGGGAGAGATGCTATACTGCCAGAATTCTTCAAGTAGGTCTGAAGGCTTCTTTGATAGGGTGGCTCCAGAGAATTGTACAGAGTCTCAGCTTCACTAGGAAAGTGATTTCTAAGACCCAGATAAGCCCTGCAAAAAAAGAATAACCACATGTAAATGCTCAGTATTTTCTTTAAAGGGTGGAGTCAGGAAGTAAAGATTACAGAATGAACCATGGATGGGAGTGAAAGGAACTGAGAGTATGTAAAGCACACAGCAATGCTCATCAAGTCAGCTGCATGGACTGAATTAATCTTTTCAAAGTAACTTAAGTCTATCCTCTGAATGTCTCACATTCACTTACCAGTTGTGTGGGGAAGCAAAAGGAATTGTTTTCTGGCCTTCTCAAAGTGCTGCAGTTGTTTAAAGACTTAATTAATGGGAGCAGAATGATTATGCAGCAATATCAACCTTTCTAACTCTTCTTTCAGTGGAATCATCAAATGCTGCACAACTGCATTGACTGACTTGGCTTTGAGAATGTCTTTTGCAAAACAAACTGGGTAGCAATTAAGGACAGAAACATCAGTTTTCAAACAAACTTGTTTCTATCTTCTTCAGCCATGGATAGCAGCTCACCTTGGATTAGAGCCTTCTATCACTCATTTAGCACATGCAATTTTTCAGAGCAAAATTAATCAGAACTCACTTTCTTGCCTCCACTCTTGCTTCTGCATCAGCATCATGAATACCCTTCTTGATTGTTTCAACCAAGACAGCTGCATGCCTAGAAGAAAGACATTCTTCATGCTATTTTGCTACTCCAAATTCTAAGCAGTAGCTTTACACTTTAATTAACATTTCACCAAGTAAAAAACAGCTGCAATGCTAGTTCTTTCCAAAATATGCAGTAAACAAACACTTAAGCACACTGATGACATAACTGTACCACCTTCCGTAAAGGTTTAGGTCAGCTTACTCCTTCAATCTAAAAGGATTTTAATCTACTTCTGACATACACCCACCTACCACACTTAAAAAGTTATTTAAAAATACCTTTTATAAGACATCTGCCTTCCTGAAATGGAAAAACTATTTCCACTGTTATATCAATAGTAGGAAAAGGGGAAAAATTAAGACTGTAAGTTTTCTTTCAGCTCTGAAAGCTTTTGGCATACGAGTTCTAAACCTGAATACAAGTTCAATGAACAGCAAAGTACCCATCAGAACACAAACTTGTGAAGACAAACAAGTTTTAATTCAAGGTAAGTTTTGGGTGGGAGGTTTGTTATTTGGGGGTTGGGGAAGAGGTGGTGGGTTTTACAGGTTTTTTTAGACACTTTGGCATAAATGATTTCCCCATTACTCCCCTTCTCAGGAGCACCCTGGGGAAGCAGCAATGTGACTGGAATGAGCTGGATGAATTCTTCAGAGCCAGTTCTGGATGCTCTTTATTCTCCTTGCTCCTACCCTGTGTTTACAGTGACCAACCTGCAGAACTGATGCATGTACAGTTTTCCCATCTATCTGGAGAAGCCACAATGTGCCCTTACTCATTAGCACAAAAAGTCCTCCAGCCTAAGCCCACTTCCCCTCTTTCAAGCAAACACACAGATTTCCTCCTGCCAGGAGAAAAGACAGCTGCTTACCTGTATATGCATTGCTCATACGCAGGATGGGAGGGTAAGGAGAGGAGGCCACAGGAAGCCAAGGCTGGAACATACAGCTCTCCTTCCCCCCGGCACCTGAATGAGCCGCATGACTTGCTGTGCTAGAAAGGCTGTCTATGCCAGAAAGGCTGGCCAACACTGAACAACATAATCCAATTAAAGGATTCAATGACAATATTTCTGTCTTAAATTACATTAGCAGTTTATTTTAGGGGAAAAAGTATACTGGCCCATACCTTTCCAGTGAATGTGTTTGCCACTCTTGTAATAACAGGTCTAAAAATTCAAAGGAGCGCCTGAAAACACAGAACCAAAGTCGTAATTAAATACTCCTTTCTCTAATGTGCTTGTGGAATAAACACTAACTTTATTCTCTCCCCCTGAGGGAAATAAATAAAATAATAGTACCTTTTATTGACCAAGGGCATTGGTCACTTTATTGGAAAGTTAAAATATTCTGTATATTAAACAAACATGCAGCTAACTAATCTTAAACTTCAAAATAATAGACATGGTTCAATTAACGATGTGCTGTTCAAGTCATGTTATTACACATACCCTATGTCAACTGTATTAGTCCCAAAATAACAGACATAAATTAATGAAGTAGAAATAATTGTACAGAGTATAAAATTCTAACATAAAAAATAAAAACATTAAAAACAATTAAAATATAAATAATTATTATTAATATAAAAATTTAATTTAAAGTATTAATAATAATTATAATTATTCTTTTATATATAATACAAAACTAATATATTAATATATAATTATATATTATATAATTTTAATTTAAAAACATTGATAATAATTATAAAATATTAACAATAACATAAAAATATTAAAGACACAATATAGGACTTCTAGGCAGTATACTTCTGTCCCAAACACTATTCCCATCCTTCCATCTGTCACTACTGAGTATGTAGCATAAAGGAAAACATGAGACCATTAGCACAGGGCTCTGCATATAGAAAGCACTGCAGAAGATCTTCTAGCGCCATACTAATGAAGATATCTAACTGTATTCATTATTAATTTGGGAATCTTGACAATTTAGCAAACTGCCAGTAGCAAAAGGCATACTTTTAAAAACTATGTCTGAAGCTAGATCCTGACAAAAAAATCAAACTGACACAGCTTAGGGAGGTGTAGACAATTTTCAAACATGTAGTGAACCTGACAGCCTGAAACTCTCTCTTTTTCTGGTTATTCAGCATTTTTGACCTGTTCTGGAGGGACAAATTTGGTTTTTATTCTGCCCAAATCCTTTGGACATTGGCAAGGCCTGTCAAGAAACCCTGCAATGCTTGCCACTATTACAAATAATCTAGTGTTTTGCTCTGTTTCCAAAAGAATGAAAGCAGTATGGAGACAATGCCTTCTGTGATGCTCACTGGATTGTGAACTGCAGTACCAAAGCCACCTACAGTCTAATGTTCCTTAGTAAAGGCACAGCACTGAAGCCCTGTGAATTGTTCAGCAGTCAAACCAGAAGCTGTGGCAGGTCAGTACAATCTGCGTTGAGGTAACACTTGCTCTGGATGCAAAAGCAGCTTAGACTCGAAAGTAATTCAGATGTTCAAGTCGTTTCCTGCATACACACAGTGACAATGCTTTCAGCATTAACTACTTTTGTGTGATTTGGTGCAGAAAATGACACTGTCAAAAAACAATTCATTTTCTCAAGAGCCAAACCACGTGTTCAAGTATCATGTTCTCAGAGAAAGCAACATGTTGGAGATGTAGCTGAGCTGCTGAACACCACAACACATGGATGCTCTGTGTCCTAAGGTAGCTGCCACTGTCTCAAGGCTGAAATTAAATTTTTCAGTTTACTGGCTAACAGTTTTGTATGTTCAGCATTTATGGCCACAAATCTTCTAATTTGTTAATTTTCAACATATGATAATCATATTTTAAAAAGCAACAGCTTTGGTAATTTTCATTTATAATGTACTCACCTTCTAACTGCAACTGATTTTGAGGTACAGTTGCTTGTTATTAAAGGTATGAGTCGTGGCACATGAGTATGCTGCCAAAAAAAGGACAAAGCAGTTAATGGGAAAAGCATTCCTGAATCCTGAATTTGTACTGTACTTATTAATTCAAACAGAATTAACACCATAATAAAAACTGCAATCATTTAAGCTGCTTACCAAAACTAAATCATAGAATATTATTAAATGAAAGACTGCTGTCAGCATGCCAATTGAAAGAAAGCTATTTTCTTCCAAAAGGTCAAGCAGAAACCACTTCCAGTGCCATCAACAATAACATCATGATATGCAATACTTTGCTGTCAAAAGTAATATAAGAAGTTCAAATGTAGCTGTTTCCTCAGAGGAGTTGAAAGCTGATGCTATTTTAGTTTTGCCACAGGAAAAAAAAAGTAATAGACATAGCTGTCTTAAAAGTCAGGGTTACAGAGCAAAAAATGAATCAATGAATATGAAAATATAGGCATTCTTACAAGGATCAGTATGATTAGTACAACAAGGATCAAATGGCCTTTAATGCAAAAGATGTCAATAAAGTAATAAAAGCATTGACATATAAGCAAGCCTATATAGATAATCTATATGGACACACCTGATGGGAGAAGAAAACTATTAAACTATGCATAAGATAAACTACATTCAACCCAAATGCTTTACAGAATTCAGAATTAAAGCTGCCTTACTTCAGCTTTTCTTAACTAATTGTAGACACAAATCATTACCATTTTAATTTCAAGTAAGAGTAATGTGGTTCAACAAATCTATTTTCAGTTAATTTCTTTAGTCCTTTCTTGATTAAATACCTACAGTAAACAGTCCCCAATACAGTGTGAAACAGTAGGCCAATTAAAAAAAAGTCCAAGATCTTAAAAAATACAGTGAAGAATTCTTACTCTCTCATGTATCACAGCTGCAGGATATAAGCACACAATTCACAAAAAAAGCATTGATAATCATCAGCTCACAGAGTACTGCCAATTTTAGGATTAGGAAGGAGTTAATCAAAAATTCTGGAAGAGCCTAACAGTTATATTTGTTTGTCCTGATATACTTTAAACACAGTTTTAGGGGGTTTGTGTTTTGTATAGACTGTAAATTGAAAAGAGGCATGACTTTGAGAAAGGGACAATGAGCAAATCAGGGGTAAAAACAAAGTTTTTACAGATGGAGAAACCTGTACATTCCAAGTCTTTGGAGCTATTGAGTTGTAATTTCTAGAAAGTACTTTGCAAAGGAATCAAAGCCTCAGGCTTGCTTTAATTCTGTTTTTAACATGTCATACTTCATCTGCTGCTCCTTTGAGGATGTAATGATATGTGCTTCCTTGCAAACCACCTTGAAGATCAGCTGACAAACCTGAATCCTGCCTCCTTCTGAGAAAGATTTCTGCCACCATGCCATCTCTCCATGATTCCCTCCCTGCCCCCACCATCTTCATTTTAATTGTCTTCCTGATAGGTACTAAGAGTCAAGAAATGGAAATCAGACGGCACTGTAAGAACTTCCTGGAGAAGAAATATGAAATCCAATGAAGGCACAAAGATGAGATGAAGCTCCTCAAGATCACTGGTATAATACAGTCTCCCTGTTTCTATGCACACTCACTCTACAGCAATTACACAGTAAAGCACCAGGATCTGAACTGGCTGTCACTGGATGCCGCTGGGAGTTTTTGAGTAAAACACTGACTCCAAAAACTGCAGTAGCTTGGGTTCTAAATACTCAATTGATCAAAGACCCCCTGATCAATACTAATTTAGTTCAAACAGGCATGGGGCTGCACTTTTTTTTAATATTTAATTCTGAAATCTGAATTTTTTGCAAAAAAAAACCTCACAAATGCTATTTATTGGTTGGGTATTGGAACACTGTGGATAGGATTTTCTTGTTTTTATGCTTCAAATCTACTATGTTAAGTCACAGATAAGAACAGAAATTTAAACAAAATCAGGGCAACTATAGCTGATGTGTAAGCTTGTCTTCAAATTAACTAAACCAATAAAGCCAACTTAATGTAATTGGTGAACGTTTATAATTTCTTACATGCCTGAGCTTGTCTTACACTACTGCAAATGGTATTGTTCTCTTACAACTTTAATTATCCTGTGTAAGGTGCACTCCTTCCCTCTCAAGTCTGTGCCATCTCACAGTGGAGTGTAAGAGTCTGGGGAAAAAATATCAAGGGACTTTGTCTTAGCCCAAGTGCTGATGCAAAGGTCATGCATGCAGAGGTCTTGGAGCACATTCTCAGAGGCACAGAGAGACAAAGCAATATACATTCTGAACCATACTGAAGATGGCAATAAAAGGTGTAAGTCATGAAACCTCTTAAGTTTTCCAGCAACTTGCAAAATTAAAACCACCAATGAGATCACATTAAATTGCAGTAAGTGCTTGGCATTCAGAACACCACAACTTCTAATGCAGAAACTACAGGCAATCTCCCACTTCATGTGAAACACATCAGCACAAGTCCCAAACTCAAAATATCTTGCCTGAGACACCAGTCAGTAGATGCTGAAAGTACATTCAGTAGAAAACAGCTAGGATAGAGCACTCCTCTGTTCCATATGCTATAGCTTTGAGGACTCAGAAAGTACTTGAATTTAAAAAATCAAGTCTCTATTGGACTTGCCTTTCATGAACTTGTGCTTTCTTAACTGATCCAGGTATATGTAGCCTTTTCAACATTTTATCATTAACTTCACGTTTTCAAATTTTTTTTGGGGGGAGTGTATATGTAGAAAGAAATAACTTACTTTGTAGTTTGCACTATTTAAATTCTCACTAGTTTCTTAGCTATTAGCTTAACTTTGTATTTTCCAAGAAGGTAGTTAAAAGCAGTTACTCTTCGAAACACACATGGTCTTTTTTCAATTAACACATTACAAAAAAATCCCAAAACCACGAAAACAGACTAGCTTTTCACATCTCTACTTCCATCTTTATGATGGCAATGCTGCCAATTGGTTTCAACGATATGTAGTATTTGTCCACCCATGAGAAACATTACTCCTCTGTTAAAGAATGATTTAAAAACCTGTATTTCAGTGTAGCTGTTATCTCTGCTAACAGCCACGACCTGAAAGTTCCTAGTAGGTGAAGTGAGACAGGAGCACCTACCCGAATGATGAACCTGATGGCTGCACACCCAGAGGTTGCCATCACTTTGGCGCTGTTGGGAACCAGGTTAAAAAGAGTAGGCACAATTGCTTCAGCGCCATGGTCAAACTTGTTTCCCAGAACAGTTGAAAGGTGCCTGTTTAGAGAAAACATAAATTAATTTCTTAGTCTTAAAATAACAAAGTTCATTGTGGATTTTAAAGGTTCATCCTTCCAAACAACAGAATTTCTTAATTTCCAGTACACCAAGAAACCAAAGATTTCCAGTACACCAAGAAACCAAACATGAGTAACTTTGTTTCATAATGAAAAACAAGTGCTACAACTAGAAAGCCTAAATTTTCATGTCCACATAAAATATCACTGTATTTCTGCTTTTTACCAGACTTTGGGATGTATAAATCTAGAATTTTAAATATATTATTGAGTTTTTTTTCCTTTTGAATGCAGGCAAAACTACTGAACTCACCACAATCAGCCAACCATAAAATCTGACTCCCTTGTCTGTTAAAGGTTACGTTTTCAGTTTTAACAAACATAAAAACACATGCCACACACCGAAATTTAACTGTCCATTGGTGACAACAAATGCTTCTTTTGTGCAGAAAGACTATATAAGAAAGAATTTGTAGCCAGCAGCAAATGACACATCAAATACATCAAAGTTTCAGGGATCAAGGAAAATTCCAGGTTGTTAGGCCTGCATGAGAATATTTGCAGAGTACTTTTCGACTGCTCCTGACTTCATGTTAGGAAAGGTTATTACGATTTTCTCAAGGCTCATAAGTGACCCTAAGATAAGTCCCCAATATCATTCACAGCAGTTTGTATTAACCTGCACCAATGATGACCTGGCAATGGTAGTAACTGGTTATTCACACACAATTCATTACAGGATTATCAACCACGTGTATCCCCTCAGAGAACAAATTCCTTTAAGCATTTCTTTACCTCCGTGGCTTCAGATCCTGACTTGACTCTATCAGTCACAGAGCACAGCAGCCCAACAAGAGAACCTCTCCTGGAACACTGATAAAGCACCTCTAAGCCAACCCCACAGTAACATCTACCAAGGTGCCCAAAGGCACAGGAACTGTACTTACGCTACAGTAATGCAGGCTTCTCTAACCACCTGGGATCTGAGATCCTTGGCTGACAGCTTGAAAGCACCATCCAACAGCCGCAAATGCTGGAAAAACCCATCGTACTGTGCAGCTCCAGCAACAAGCAAGGAACGAACCTTCTTCAGCTAAAAAAATCAGTGTGTTTGGGTTAGGACACTGCAAATATGCATTTCAAAACAAAAGAAAAAAGAACAGCTTCACTATGCAGAATCCATGTTGTCATGTCTTTAAAGCAAAATTTTCAAAACATATGGCAGTAATTAAAAAGAACTGTGAAAATTTTATATTAAGCTCTAGAGGTAAAAAAAAATCTCAGAATCCAGAATACAAATACACAAACACATAGTTCAGTTCACATACCTGTTTATAAGCATTAAGATACCATAAACCTGATTAAAAAATATAAATGGTACATACACACAAAAATTTTAACCCTGTAAGTGGAACATTTCATAGCTATTAATAGCTATTTCATACTATTAATATCTCATAACAAGAGATATTGATGCTAGCAGTTAACCTGAAGAATATGCAACTTTATGTAAATGCCAAACTTAAACACCTGTGATGGCTTTTAGAAAAGCTTCCACTTAAATGTCAGCAAAAATTTTAGACTTAAAAAAATACTCAAACTTACTTGGTATAGAGAAATTCAAGGTGTAAAAATTAAAATGAAAGTTTCTTTCATTACATGGAGTGCAATGACTTTAGGAAAAAAAACCCCATTTTTAAATACTGGCTATCTGTGCTTTATGAAATGCACCCACCCAAGCCTGAAATCAGATAAAAAGTTTACCGCATTAGTTCGCTGATCCCAATCATGTTTGTCATCTGAGAGAATTTCCCTGATTTTGTTCAACGTTTCTTCAAGTTCTCGACTAGAATAAATCTGAAGTATTAAAAATAAATTTTAAAAAATATCAGGAAGTTCATATTGTTAATATCCCAGGTAATGTGATGAAGAAAAATAGCTTGAGAAGAGTGAAAATACAAATATCATCCCACAAATCTTACCCCCAAAGTTCCAGAGATCTGTGTAAGAGTTATAAATGGGCATTCTAAGACCAATCTGTAAGGATGTCACTGAGTAATGAATATTCATGAAAAAAAAGGCTGAAGAAGCAACATTTTCCTTTGAGCATTTTCCTTTCCTTTTAGTTTATCACAAAGACTTTACCCTTCACCTTTGTGATGAGCTAATCATATCCACAATTTCATTCACTCCACTTAAAAAAAATAAATAATTCAATAGGAGCAGAGGTTTTAGACAATGTGCTGCAATACTACCAAAACTCAGTTTCATCTTCATACTCTGATAATGACACTCAACCAACATTTTAATTCATTGCAACTCTTTTGGAGCTGGGACTCTCTAGGGAACTAACAGGGCTGTGAGAACACTAAAATGAAAATTTGTCTGAAAAATTAAATTAAAAGGCTCCCATAGCTTCTCTATGTATTGCTACTTTAAGGCTATCATTTATTAACTTATACAGTCAGTAAATAAATATAAGGACCTCTAGTCAGAATTCTCTCTATACAGTAAGACCACCAATATTGAAGCCTGAACAATCTAATCATGCAAGAGTCACTATTTGGTTATAAATGCATTGATGTCTTTATTGAACTGTACATGTATAAGAACAGATTTTTAAAGAAGAAAGGAATAAAAAACCTACTCATGAAAAAATATTATTTTTAAATTAACTGATTTCCCTTCTATTTTCCTAGACATAACTCAAAGGAAGCTTTTTTCTGTTTCCACTGCATACACAAAATTTAATGTTCTTTCTCCCTTCAGACTGAGAACAAGTGTAAGAGAATATGAAGCAAATTACTAAACAGAAAGCTAATCTGGCCAGGGTTTCATTTTTTTGGGGGGGGGTTGTTTTTTTTTTTAAAGTATCTTCAGCTTAACATTTCCAGTTTTTTGGAAGTTTTTTTATGTAAACACATTAGGCAAAACTCACTGGCCCATACACAAGCACCTGACACCACCAGATACACCTCCAAGCCATAGGGCTGGCAGATGTGGGTCAGGACTTCAAGGAAACACACCTTTCTACAGTGAAAGCTGAACACCAGCATGATAACTTATGTAGCACCTAAACAGCAGGGCCTGAAGCTCCCTCGTTATTTAAGACATAATTTTTGTATGTGCAAGAGCACACAGAGGAAACGAGGGCCAGTGGTTAGGACACCTTGTTTTGCATGAATTGGTTAAGAGCTCTGTGTCTTGAACACACTGTTCTAGCACATGTATATGCATCTTTGATCTTACTGTTAAAATGATGCAATGTCTTTCTTCTATTCTGCAGTTATGCTGAATGATTATTTTCTTTAAAATATCTTGATTTCCCAGGCATCTTCAAATTACTGTAAGGGTTATTCCAAATACAGTCTAGTTTTCCAGTTTCCTGAGCACATCAAATTAATTTAACTTACAAAAGATGTGGAACCTTAACTATTGACATCTACTCTTTTCCCAACACTTTAACAGAATATGATTATGGAGGTATGCATATTTCATGCTGAAACATGGAGGAGGTGAAAGACATCACAGCTCTAAAACACCTTCACACTGAATTTCCAGAATAAACAGGGTAGGAACCTTTACAGAAACAGATTAATCAGGACACCCAGACCAGCTTCACTGTAAGGTGGAAAACGATTTCTGAATATACTTTACCAACAAAAGTAAGATTTTTATTACCATGCAGCTGTGTGAGCTCTTCCAGGATACACTGTGGAAGCAGCTTTGCACTTTTATACAGGAGACATGACTGCATCCATAAAAACCAGAACGCTATTCCTCATGATTACTGTTTCTTTCACTGGAAGTCACTAAATATCTGATGTATAACTTACTTAAAATGAACAAGTGGCTTGATGAAAAAAAATTGGGTCCAAGTGTTAGATACTTTCTACTCCATCACCCACAATACTGAACATGAGTTCTGTATCGCCATTTAAGATATTTGTGTATACTGCCAGCCTATTAATAGCTGTTAAGCAACCCTAGTTTATTCTAATACTAATTCTGTAAGTACCATACTCTTAAAAAAACCAAAGTACTACGTGTGTCTCAGTAAGCTTTTTTAATCAAAATTCATTTCCATTCTGAAAGAAAATTTTTATTTTTCTTTGAAAGTGTAAAGGACCTGTCTCCTGCTCAGTTCAGACCTTTAATAGACAGAAAGCTCCTCCTACAAGAGGAGAGGCAAGAATTTCTTCGCCAACTCAGCATTTCTCTGTGAATTCATAAAGTGAGGTGTTACAAGAAGGGAAGCAGGACAATGTCTCTTGGTGGCATCTAACTGAGGACTGTTCAATGCACACTCAAACCCCAGTCTGAAGTCCTGGTCAAGGTACAAAAACTTTTTGCAAGCAGTTTCATTAAGCAAATACAGGAAATATAACTTTTTTGTTGTCAACTTCTGTGTCATAAGAGATCATGTTGTACAGTATAGTTACTGCTGCAAGACTGCTGTAAGGGCACCAGGCAAACACAGAAACAAGCTGCACAACGGGTTAATGTCCACCCCATTAGCATTTCCAGGCAAGGAATTGGATTTTTTCTTTAATTACCTGGCACAAATAGAGCTGGACTTAGGAATACTCAAACTGGCAGTGCAGTGTGGAATTTAATAAGTGGTATAATTTTATTTTGTCATGAAATGAAAACCATAATTCCACTGAAAAATACTGTACTTTCAAGGTTGTACATACCTACCTTAATTTCACAGGAATAAAAGGCAATATTTTAATAATTTCTTTTCTCCCTGCCCTCAATTAATCACCCTTTTAGGAGGTCAAGATGAAATTATGTGTTCAGGCAATGACATAATGCATTTTTTGCTCACAAGTCCCCACATGAGACTTTATAAAAAGAACGGAACTTGTTTTCAAACAAATTTTAGCTATTAATGGGAGTTATTCCTAATAATCCGAACACAGAATTTTCTTGTTTCAGCAAAGGCTTAAGTTGTAAAAACAAGGTGGTTGTAACCTTGAATATGAGGGCACAATCCTGTCACTACAGTACTTTTTTGCACACAGATCCATCAGACAACATCTAAAAATCTTCTTCATAAACTGCTGCTATCCATTAGAGGGCAACATAAACACACCTCATTAAAGGCAACTGTAACATCAAAGACAGAAAAATTAAAAGCTCAGACACAAGTAAGAATAATAACTATACAGATGGAAAGTATTTTCAATATGGGGATTTAAAAACTGGGTACAAATAAACAATATGACACTCCTAAAAAATATGAGCAGTCATATGAACAGCTTACTGGAAAGTCAGATCTACCACTAGACTTTTAAGGATGACTTAAAACATACCCACTGTAAGCAACCTCAATTTATTTGATTAATTCAAATGCACTTAATCTTGATCCAGAACTGAATCTGGTTTTCCTTTCTTACTTTCATTGAAGCCACCACTCAAACCCATAAATGCAATGAAAAGAGGAGACACAGGAACGGGCCCAGTAACGTCCAAACAATTCTCTCTCCTCATGCTGTCCTTTGCTTTTAGGATAATTCGTAAAATATAGGTCATAAACATTCTTTCTTCACAAGTCTAACAGAGAAATTTCCCACCTCCTTAGTAATTAACATGGTTGCAAAACATGAAATCTGCTTTGGTTTTTTTTCCTGAAAGATCAGAGACTGTCTACAACCAGAAGCATGAAGTTGGCCAGGAAGTCATTATTCCTAAGGACACTAAAAAATATTATGGTTTTTTTCTTGTGTGCTCATCCATGAAACAAATAGGTAATTTTGGAGTCAGCTACACATTTCTCTCCTGCCTCCTCACCTCAGCTGGAGGGAGATTAGTAAAGACAAATGTCTTTCTCCTGTATCTCCTGCAGTTTAGAGAATGACCTGCCTTCCTAGGCCATTGAGCAGTCAGACAGAAAATAACATATCTTGGTCTACATCCTGTGGTCACCCCAGTTTTGTTCCAGCTGTTTTGTTCCAGCAGTGTTACCAACCAGCCTGAGTAATTAGAGAGCTCTGTGTGGGACTGTGTCCTTGGGACTGCACACACCAAGGCACTGAACTACAAGCATCACATTCTCTGTTCTGTGGAACATGGCTCTGTTCAACATAACAGGGATAAACAATATTAAGAGCTGCATGTTTTTATCCTCCGAAGAATTCTTAACACAGTCTGAAGAGGCAAAGATCCATAAGGCTCTTAGAGTGTTAGACAAAGACTTCCTTGATGTGACAGGGATCATGGAGATTGAGTGCTCCCTCATGAAA
Source organism: Geospiza fortis (assembly GCF_000277835.1). Lineage (NCBI taxonomy): Eukaryota > Metazoa > Chordata > Aves > Passeriformes > Thraupidae > Geospiza > Geospiza fortis. The sequence goes on from NW_005054364.1 coordinate 2,285,201, forward strand.
GCAGACAGTATTGCTGCCTGCAGAAGCAGATCTAACAAATAACTATGCTTGGGAAATAAAAATAGAACAAAAGTACATATCAAGAAAAGGGAGTCTTACAAAATCCTTCTGTCATTTGGGAACTATGGCTAACTGAGATTTTGGTTGTGTTCCACACCTCAGCTCCTCAAGGAAAGCTTATTCAAAATAGCCCTTGTACACTACACACATATTAAATGACTCAACTGTGTGAAAGTATCAAATACATGCAATTCCCACACTAAAAGAATAGAAATTCAAATCTGATCTTCTTAATTAAGAACTCAGAATCCAACAAGTTCATTAGTATGAAAATAAAGCACTAGAATAATTTTTTTCAAGTATTACTAGAATAAGGACATGTATACCAGACACACATCATTACAGTTCAGGCGAATTTGAAAATATAATTCTTGCTGTTTAAATTATTTGCTTATATTATTATTTGCCTATATTATTATTACTTGTTTATGCCTTGAAATTGTAGCCCCAAACTTTCCAAACATCATGTTAATTTTTTTCTTATTAAAACATCCAATTATTTCACTAGTTCCCTGAAAAAGTTTGAGAAAAGCAATAATGCATTTTAGCCAAAACACAATGTGGTAATAATTAGTAGGACAGTAAAAAAAAGGTGGCACTTTTTTTGGTAACTCCTGGGAAAATATAAAGAGCTTTCCATGGAGACTCTAAGGTCAGAAAGAGGAAAAAGTAATGATGCTTGCTTAGAACAATGTAAAATTATGTAAATTTAAAAAGCAGGTCAATCCATTATTGCAAATAACATATTTCCGAAGACAAACATGAATATACACAGCACCTTACCTGTACAGTAGGAACATCTGTAAATGCCTTAATAAAATCATCCTCATCCACAGCTCCAGCTCCTCCTTCTTTAGAGGAACCTAAATGAACATAAAATACTGTGTGAACAGGATGTAATATACATCAAGGTTTGAAATCTCTTACAACCATCTTTCACCATACCTACTTTCAAACATTTAATACATTTTACAAAAATGCTGCATTTTTGTGTAGAATTGTACATCGTATGTAGAATCACAAGACCTTGAACTCTGACTTCACCATAAGAAAAAAAAAATTACCTTTTTTTAATCCAAAATGAACAATTCCAAGTAATTTCCAATTTGACAAATTTAATGGTGTAATAATTTTTATTTTTGTGTCTAACTGGAAACATGTTTCATATAACAATCTCCTAGCAGCTGTTTGCATTCCATTCTGAGACCTGCGCCCTGACAACAAAAATGTTCTAAAACAAAGCCCCAAATTTCAAATTATTTACCAGAGCAAGAGCTATTCATCACTAAATGGAATTCCTCAGGATGAATTTTCATCTTAACATATGTGCCTTAAGTAATCAACCCTGAAAGTCTGGGGGTTGATTTTTGTCTTTTCCAGTATTCTCACATGAAGCTAAGAAGTGTGAGGTACATTTCTTAGTCTTAAGGTTACAAGAGCTTCAACAACAAAAGAAAAGACACAGTGAGGAGAATTTGCACTGGAGCAAAATCTGAACTTCAGTGACCTTGTTTTCAGACCTCTCACGATGGAACTATTCTCACATGACAGCCAAAGATGCCCAGCAGAAGGACCAGGGAAGAATACTGACAGGTAACCACCTGCTGGTTTCACACTGGTATACCTTGCAAATTTTATTAACCTCTTGTCTTAGAAGCTAAGACAACTCTAAGCAAGAAAACTACTTGAAAACAATGTCTGGATTTTGCTTCCCTGCAAAAACTCAGGTTATCAAGAAAGCCCCCTTTTTTAAAGAAATGTGCTCAAGTTTGCTATCAAATCAAATAACAAGGTCATCAAATCCAGGCTATGCTACAAGTCTAGAACTCCAAGCACAAGGTGAAGCTTGGCAGAATCCCTAAGTATCTTCAATAATTGCGTCAGGAAGGTAATATAATAAAACATATTAACCACATGGAATCAGTCCAGTTGAACATTTCCTTTCTGAAAGGAAAAACATAATCTGTCATAGCAAATGAGCATTTGGGAACAAGTGCCTCTTTCAGAGTGAGGCCTACAGGGTAGATGGCAGAACGTCCTCCCTAACTGGCAAAATGAAATGGAGGCATCACACAGAGAAGACACATATTTCACTAACTACAGAACAAATAAAAACCACAAAGAAAAAGCATTTAAGAGGCTGAATGGTTAACAAAGAACAAAAAGCTAGGAATTCTTGATGAATCCAATTTTTTGTGGCTGCACTCTAAGAACCATGGTTTTCAGTCCCTGATCTCTTAATTCTAGTGAAGGAAATTATGTCTGCTGTGTTTGTATACATGTGCAGTTTGGAAGCACGAGGGTGCGCTACTTCTACAAATCTGATGGCAAACTCACTAGATCTCAACACTGCTGTGCAGAACAAGAGCTCTCAGATACCTGTGTGGCTCATTAGTGTAAAACCACAGAATCTGGACACAGTACCCTGTGGCTAAAACCACAGAATCTGGACACAGTACCTGCAGTATGATATAGGAACATTTAAGAGACTTTGAGTGCCTTAGCTCAAGGATGCTGCAAAGAGATGCTGTACACAATACATTTCAATGTGTGTATCTTCAACACCATCTGTCACAATTGCCAGTGGCAGCCAGAAGAGAAAAAAGAAATTAGAACCATCTATTTCTTCTCCTTCCCGAGAGTAGCGGGAACAAACCCTACCATAAAGTTAATGACTATTTGACCAGCTAAAAAAAAAATGAAGAGGGAAAGACTAATTTACAGCCAGAACACACCCTTCTGCCACACAAACTTGTACAGCTCTTCAAAGGGAGAATACCCTTGTCAGAGCAAATTTTATGGAGAGACACCTTAAAGAAATAATTTGGCCCAGAGGCACCACGTTACAGTAGGTGGTACAAACAGCTGCTTAGATGCTCAGATCATAACCTCATTTGTTTGTCCATAAATACTCTGACATTTAAGGAAGTCTCATGGAAACAAAATAGAGTCAATATACAATACCTACTCATGAAAAGTAAATAGAAAAGTAAGGTTATAAAAGTTCTGTATTATTATCCAGTTACATAAATACACAAATACCTATGCTAACACAGGTAAAAAAGTACTTTGCATTCCCATCCTTTACTTATCTTTTTTTTTCCTATGGAATAAACTACAGAAACATTACAAATTGACACATATAGGCCATGAACACAAAAATATAGAAAAATGTTTGGGCTTCAAGTATTTCTAGCTCACTGCTGTATGTCATAAAGATTAAAAGAAGATGAAGTTGCCCTTACTAAGCAAGTAGATGCTGTCACCTTCAGTCTACCCTAAAGTATCACTTTTAAAATTAGGAAACAGCATGTGTTACATGGACAGATATTTCTAGCACCTAAACATCACCTAGTAATGCATCCTGAGGATTAAGGAAAATCCTTTATCCAAAGAATAACAATTTTTTACTTCAAAAAGAGAAAGAAGAGGGACAGACTACTATTCAAAATCCATTTGACATAGTCCAGACACAGAGAACTCTCCATCCTCCTGAGCTTCAACAACTAGTTCACATCTACAAACCAATTTTCTTTCTCCAAAAGTTGTTTTATTACCTTGTTGACTGGTAAAAAAAAATTATATGGTTCAAAGTTATCTGTAAACCACATTTCCCTTCTATTTCACTGATCCTTCTCCTCAACTGCATGATGGCATATGCATACCAGAACAAAGTGTGAAGTAACTTCTCTTCATATTGTATAGAAGTCAAAAGTCCACACTGCTTAAAGAGGAAAAATACTGTTCAATTTTTCCCTTTCCCTTGAAATCTCTCTGTAAGTTTTTTTACCAATTCTGTTTACCAAGTCACTGTTTCTGTAGAGACAATCAAAAAATGACAGAACTCCACCTGCTGTTTCCCAATTCAGGACAAAGTATTTTACTGTGCTAACCAGATACATAACAGTCATACACATGCAGATGCCTTCAAAGGATCCCTCATGCTTTTGTAAGGCTTGACTCTCCTCCACAAAAGCAACACCAGAGCTTTACTAAATTCTCAATTCACAATGCTGCCTCCAGACCCCAAACTGATATATCAGACAGAGCACACATATAAGCTGTTTTGTTGCTTACCTTCTCAGACCAAGCTTGTGATTACAAATTTCTTGTATCTCTCTCTAGTATTAATTCCTTCCACTGAACAGTGCATGTTCAAGGCTCCCCACAGAACACACAGTCCTTTGACCAAATAGGGACAAGTTCAGCCGCTGCGTTCCTAAAGGCAAGAGCACTATAAACAATTCTACGGGGCTTTAGCCCCACTGCATTTTTAACATCTTTAAGTGCTCAGCACACAGCTAAAATTCAGAGCCTCATCAGTTGGGTAATTATATTACCCTGTCTTTGGACTTGAATCCAACTGAGCTTTTTTTTCAGCTGACACCCAGAAGAAAAAATTCTCTCATGGAGAGGAAAAAAAACACACGCAAGACATTTCACTACATTGTTTCTTAGTTTTCATTCCTAACCTTTACTTTTTCTTATCCTTCAAGCCTTTTAGTTAGACAGACTCGCAGAGAGCCCTGAAAGCCTTAGTCCCACTTCAGGAAGCTGGTGAGAATATACCAAACATAACAGACTGACTTGAAATGGAAGCATATCACGGCACCTGAAGCCCCTCTCAGTTTTACAGTGGAGTGGTGGGGGTTTTGAGAGGTTCCTCTTTTTTGTGTGTGCATCTTCAGGTTTGTTTTGTTTTTTAAACAGAAGCTCAATAAGTCTAGAAATGGAAGCAAAAAAAAAAACAACAAGCAAACAAAAAAAACCCCTCACTTCCCTCAGACTGCTAACAGAGATGACACTTTCATGAGTTAAACTTAAAGGTTTCTAACACTTTGCAAGGCCCTAGGAGTCTTTTTTGGGAAGAAGGTTTATTCCAGTCATAAGGCTGATTTCAGCACTGAGAATAACTCAACACCAGAAAGGGTACTGTATGCAAGCAAGGGAATTACCCAGCCTTTTGTGAAATCAATATTTTCACCCAGGAGTTAATTCCTGTGGTTGAGTTCTTCCCCTCTTCAGACTGAAGCACTTGAAATACTTCCAATATATCACAACTTTGGAATGTTCACTTGCTCTACCGCCTTGATGCTCTCCCCAGTATTATCTACAAATCTGTACATCATAGGATGACAAAACAATAGAACAACACTATATGGAAAAAGAAAGATGCTGACTGTGATCCTGGACTTGTATTCTTATTTGAAAAGGATAACTGCTTATTCAAAGCATGCCTAACTGTTAAATAAAGTACACAAGTGCTGGCCTAAAAGTACAAAAAAAAATTGCTCCATGTCTATTTGGTAGCAGGCCTTTACTAGTCAAATTCATTTTTTTTCTACTTTCATAAGTCTTTTGACAAAAAATTTCACAAGAAAAAATTTCCCTGCGAAAAGAGATGGTATTTCAGGGTACAGAAACTTAGGAGTAACAAATACTCTAAAACTCTGTTTCACTTTTTGTTCCTAAATCCTCTTCTCAAAATGCTTCCCTAAAAATATTTAATTCTTTCATGATACAACATGTATCACAATTTAACATTAGTAAAATCTGAAAGGGATACTGTTTCTCAGATGTCTTTTATCCCTCAGAAATCTCTAACTGTTGGCAATAACTATCTTACTTAAGAACATACCTACAGTATAATGATGGGGAGTACATTTTTTTTTTTCTTCTCTGAAAGATAACAAAATGTTATGCCTTTGTCTCAGCTAGTTCAAAAGCTTCATTTCTTATGTATCAGAGACTGAAGCAAAAGATGCAGTTCATTCTGGACTGAAAGAAAAAACTACTGTTACCCTTTTGGCTTTGTAGGTTAATCAACAATCAGCTGTAAATTAGGAACAGACAGCAGCTTCAGCTTTGCGTGGGATAAATGGCCAGGATAAGCTCAAGTACTTACTCAGCTTTTCATATAATAGGTTAACTGGCAACTCCCACTCACTTCTACTGACCTCTCTCATTCTAGCTCTGGTACAGCTAAGCACTAAGTCACTAAAGGGAGGGGCTAAACCAAGAATAAAATAAACTGGGCAAGACGAATAGTTTCACTGAGCAAGTTCCCTAGTCTGCCTCACTGTGGGGCCATACAAACACCGAGGGAGCACAATCCAGCAGCTGACTCAGGATACAAATGAGTTAGAGAAGACAAGGAAGGAAATTAGCCCAGGCAGCTTAAAAAAATACAGCTGCTGAACGTCTAAGTATAGGCTGAGGGGAATAGAGCAATACCTAAACAAAATGAACTCAAGGAAGGACAACTGCAGAGGCTACACGGCAAAATGGACAGCCTCTCTCACAACAGGGAGTGGAGTGGATCTAAGGAAACTGCTGACACCAAACAAAGATAAACAAACAAACAAGCCAATGCACACACACAATCTATAAATAATAGATCACAACAACCATATCAATGACGAAGACACAAAACCTAATTGTTTCTTCAGCATGGTACTTGCAATAATAACCACATTCTGTTCCCAGCCATAGTGGGCAGATGTTGCAAAGGTCATATTTATTTCTTTGAATATACATTCTGTTGTCTGTTAGTCTCTGTAACTGGGATTTTTCCTGAATCTTCTGTAGCTCTCAGTCTTTGCAAAATCTACTTGTTTATCCTCGGGTCAGGCCTTATTATTTACTTTTAAAGTGGTATCTGTTGGGGGCCAGGGAAGGAAATTCCAATGCTTCATGATCTGAATTACAACCTCTGAGATGGCAAGGGTGACTTTTAAGGCAATGACTGTGATACACAGTCCTCCTCATGTACAGACCAATCTCAATCTCAGTAACTTAGTAAGGACTCTATCTTTCCAGGTATCATAAGATTACAAAAATAGTCTAGAATAGCATCTTTCTGTAAGTCTGCTTCTGTAAAACAGGAACCTAATGTTCAGAAAATTGGCTGGAGACTGAGAAGTTTTGAAAGTTCCCTTCAGGTTTTAAACTACTGAGTTATCTAAAACTATCTGGTATACTGTGCATAGAGACCTTGTTGTGTTAACAGATGCTAACATTCTAAATGTTCTTATTTCCATGTTTGAAAAACTGATCTGTGAACTTCAACTGACAAACCTATATAAAACCTCCCATAAAACTAGCAAATAAGTATTCTTCAGTCTCAAGTACCTGTATGAAGTACAAAGGTGTTCCTTCATCTTCAGGTGAGTGACAGTCACTTAGTAAGCTTGAATAGGTTAGGAAAACATTTGAGAGCAACAAAGAAGCAGCAGTTGCTCAAGTAAAAACCACTTGGATCAACATTAGACAAGACTATTTTTTTAAACAAGAACCATAGCTTCAGATAGTTATACTGGTAAATCCTACAGGATGGATATAATTAGACCAACTTAGATTAAATTATGTTAGTTTAAGTAACTTATACTATCAGCATCACTTACTGGCTTTGCTATACAAGTTAAGAAACAGATCATGCTGCTAATTGCCACAACTCTGCCAATAAAGCAGAGTTCTCTTTGGGGAAGACTAAACTATGAAGAGCTGCAGAGATCCTAGCTTAGATGGAAGTTTTCATCAATGAATTTCAGCTGCCTTGTGCCCATTTCCCGAGAGAACAGCATCTGATCTGCAAACAAGTAATTCCCCATTCTCCAAAACCTCTCTGTTATTATAAACTTTTGCAAGCACACACCTTGTCTACCAGAGAAACCTCACAAACAGAACTTTCATTGGGAGATTAACTTACTGGGTTGCTCAACACATTTGTCTTATGGTAGTTATTACCTGCATATAGGGAAACAGGAGAGTGAGAGAACAGCAAAAGGAACCTGAACCTGTCCCATGGGCCACTGCAGTTCATGATTCAGTAACTTAGCCTAAAATGCCTCTGACTGAAGCTGAACTGCCTTTGACAAAGACACCCAGGCAGGCAATTAGTATCAGCAAACCCGTTCAGTTGTTCCAACACAAGCCACCAGTTTTTGAAATGAATTTCAGAAAAATGTTTTTAAATCATCAGATACAATACTAAACCCAAACGAAAACCCAAATGAACCTGTTTTTTCCCCCCAGCATCTCCACTGGCAAAGCCTTCCTGTTGTTTTTAGCCAGCTTAGAAAACACTTTGAGTGACTAAGCAGAACAGAAAAGCATTCACTAGAAAGCCCACTTTAAGGAAACTGACTGATGAATTCTGTCATGTTCAGCCCCAGTGACTGACATTCACTCCGTACTGACTTGTCCACCCCACTTCCTCCAATGCCAAAAGTCATCATCCCTGAGGCACCCAGAAAGTCATTCAGACTGGAACAGCAGCATAAACTGAACAAAACAGCACAGTATCTTGAAATACCTTTACAATATCCTGTATTCCTTACTTTATCTGCCTATGTTAGAAATTTGGCAGACACAGTTAGAGAACTTCCCAAGACAGCCCACCTGCACTGCGCCTGTTCCATTAAAACATTCCTCTTACATGCCAGAGACATTGCTCATGAACACAAGTTTCCACCCAACAAGTGAGTGTGCTGAATCTGAGGGCTGAGATGCTAAGCAGATCTCTCCATACAATTATACACCCTATGAGAGAACAGGAGCAGGAGGGACAAGCAGAAATTAGGAGTGAGCTGCACTTACAAGGAAGAAAGTGGTGCCAGATTTTCAACTATTAGGATAGCACATCTCAAGCCTTGAGGTGTGACATGTTAATCAGGTACAAATACAGGACTACTGCACTAAGAGGAAGCACAAAATAATTCTTAGGTGGACTGAAGATGACAGCACCAGCATGCATACGGTAAAATTTGAAGCTGCTCTTGAGCGTGCAAATTCCTTTGGAATTATGTATTGAATATAACATGCTGCAAGAAACTTAGTCATTAATGTCTGAAGCTGATTCGTAATACTGAATACATAGTTTCAACAAGTTTAGCCTCAATTCCTTTGTACACAGTTTCACAGGTATATAAGATTAATAATACCAGCTCTTCACAGATATTCTGTGGCAATCAATTCAATTAATAAACATTTACCAAGCACACAGTAAATAAGAATATTACAAACCAAGAAAAATAACAGTGCTATACTTAGCACAAAGTTTAGACAGCACACATTAGCTAAGACCAAAGCCTGGACGTGGAAGAAGACAAGCAGTTCCACAAGCAGTGAGAACAGAGATGCCTGACTTTTTAGGCTTATCTCAAATTGATTAATGTTGGTTTCTACTCAACTGGAAGCTCATGCAGTCATGCACAATGTTCACGCTCCCATGGTCATCTTTCAAAGCACTCATGTATTTCTTTTCTCTCACTCAGTTTTCATAAATCATTAAAAGGACATACATTTGTGACCCTGGCCCATTTGTTCAGTTTCAACAGGTGAGTTTGGAAGTTATGATAATTTTCTAAACATGATAGCCTTAGTCTTATTTCCAATTTTTAATGTAACTTCCTAATAACCTAAAATTTACATTTTACTTTAATTTGATCCTAGTTTTACATTTGAATGGGGAAAATTGCACTAATTATTTTACATTACAGAAATTATTGAGAGCAAGCAGGAACACAAACAATTGGTTTGTACCATCTGTAATTCTGATGTCAAAACAGAATGATTTGAGATACTGTGACGTAATAGTTTCAATAATACAGAATTTCATTACTGTTGTCAGTGCCCATTTGTATATTTCATTCTGGAACAATTTAAACAGACACTTTAATAACAACAATTCACACCACCTGTCACCACAAGCTACATAATTACCATTTCTGCAAGTTCTAGATGATACATTTTTATCTCCTAGAAGTCCACTAGGGCAAGACAGAAGGTTGAAGTAACTTGACTTTGAAATGTTGTTTTTTCTCTTATACTGTAAAAACAATTTAATTTACATGTTCCAAAAAATAATTTCCAACACAAGTGCAAATACTTCCATGACAAAAATAATTTCCATTCCCTGCTTCTCTGTTTGAAAGCATATACCATTGTCAAAAGAAATGAAACAGATTTCTTAAGCCTCTTCTCCCACACATCAACACACCACCCTTATGAAGAGGAATCACACCTGCTACTCCACAAAGCAGCACTGCAGGAATG
>NW_005054364.1:2295326-2317193 GCF_000277835.1 Geospiza fortis
GCTTCCTCTCCAACATAGTCACAGTCCCTAAGGACTCCAAGCAGCAGGGTCAGCTGACTTTAGTCCACTTTCCTCCTCCCTCCTTCCTCTTTTTTCTTCTAGTTTAATTCATATGAAAATACAAATCGCTTCCTCTTCCTATTGCTTCAAATAATCAGTACTCAGCGTCAGCAGCTAAACAAGGGCTGGGCTGTCTTCCTTATCCTCATCACTGTCTGGTACAACCATGATTGCCAGTAGGATGTCTGGGACTAGAACCCCAGGCAGAGATGTCACAAGCAGGCTGGGCTACATCTTGTGGTGTGCTTTTATCTCCAAACCTCTTCTGTGCTCCACGGGTACTCTCTCCCTATTTTATCCATTTACAAGCTGACTTTCAAACTATGAGCCTTTTGAGAAATGACTGTCTGATATAATATCATGCTTATACCAACATAATGAATCCTACAATTTAACTGAAACTTCTAGAAATTTAGTGAAAAACAGGGTAGTATGAACTATTACTTGGGTGACACACAGAAACCAGAGAGGCTAATGAACAGTGTAATGGACACATACACATATTTTCTGAAGGTATATGTATAGGTGTGTATACATATATATATATATATTCATAACTTATCATATTTGTTTGTTTTCATTCAGATGCCTTATTAAGGTGGATTTTTCAATCCCCCAGCTGAAGAGAGCTGCAAAGGAAGGTATTTGCTACAGGAATGGAAACACCACAGGAAACCCCAAGAATGCACAACCATTTATAAGGGTCCAAGGAGAACAGAGGACTGATCTTATGGAAGGGATCCCTAACCTCACGTGCCATTCATGGGAATAAACAACAACAAAATCCAGTAACTCTCAGAGAACATGGAAAGGAGGACTTCAGGAAAGCTGAAAGTCCTCCTACCTCCCTGAACTCTGTATAAGGTTAAAATCGTTGCAGTTCATGACCATAGGATTGCAACCCAGCAATTCCATGGGCAAGGATCTCTTGGGATGGAAGTTAATTGACATTAACTGTGGGGAAAAGGAAGCAAACAAGCATTCTGTAACAAATTCTCTGATTCAGACTCTGATACCCAAGGCTAATCTCTAAGGCTGCTCAGAATGACAAAAAGACCTCTTAGCTGGGATGTTGAAGAAAAATCCTTGAATTTCACCACCACCGGGAAATCAAAAAGGAAACAAAGTGCCACAAAATGTCAGGGGTGCTTTGCTGACTAATATTACCTCAAAGCAGCTTTACATCATACAAAGGGCCAGGATAGAACAAGGAAAACCAAAAAAGCCTAGTTTATTTTACACAACAAATAGAGCACTTTGGAAATCACTTAATGAGGGCTAACAAGAATAACAGAGGAGATATTCATGGATTTCAGAATACAAAATTAAAAAAACCAAACTTGTGGGCATCGATTATTATGAATTCTTTTGGTTTTTGTACAAGTGAACATAGACCTCTCTTGAGTCTGGAAGCAATCAATACAGTGAGCAGGAGTCGATCTTGTTTCAAGTCCATTCACTAACCTTGTGTATTTACAGTTCCACAATTAGAGAAGCACTTCTAACACAAATGTTTCTTAACTACAGCACCTAGTTCTAATGAAGTTAACTTCAACTGGCTGAGATTTCACCTATCTTTCAGTCTCACACTTGCTTTATGCAGGGCCCTTTCATTTAAATTTTGTCCTACTAAAGCCTCTAAAGGCTTCAAAATGTCTTCTGCTAGGAAATCAAGCCAAAAAAAGCAAATAAGCACCATTTTAATACTTTTCAACAAAGACCTGTATGTCTTATTGAGAAGGGGGAAAAAGCATAATGACAGATACAAAAACCTAACTTAAAATTTCCTAAAGCTGGAAACAGCTTTCTACAGTTCCTTCATGTATGGTGTCACTACAGTGCTCACAGCCTTCTATTGCCAAACTGTTCACCTGGTTCAACCACGTTCTCCAGTTACTTGATTTCTACAGATACATTAGATGCATCAAAAAGTGTAACAAAATTGTCAGTGTAAAGCAATAACCAATACATAATATTGCCAGCCCACCAATGTACTAAAGATTAAAAAACCCCAATGAAATACAGATAAAAATTATACCATAACACTAAGACTAATGCTCCAGCCTCACAGAAGTTTTTGTAAAAAAATTCAAAAGAAACTTAACAGAAATTTCTGTCACGATTATATTTCATCAGCAAGCATTTCTTCCAAAGGCCATATGGTTCTCTTGAAGAATCACCATTTCTACATTTAACCCATTTTGAAGACTACTGACCTAAAGTGACATTTTGGAAAAAGAGAGGATGCCAGACTTCTTGTTAAGGCAGCCTGAGGTTTCCTACTAACACTTAGCTTATATAAAGCTTCCAAATGGTATCAAAGCAGGCAATTCCCTAGAAGACTTGGAACAGGGCTTTCAAATTTGCAAGAGAACTTGCCAAAGACCTATGAGAGATCTTGAACAGCACAGGGAGAGGAATATAGCTCATTTGGCTGACATAAACTCAAGCCCTTTTCTACTGTAAATTATGGTGTCCCTTACCATTAAAAAGCTGCCAAGAAAAAGCCCTTGAGCATCCAATTTCTGCAAGGGCAGGACACAGAGTGCACATCCTCAGTAATAAGAAGGCTTTAGAGCAAAGAGGTATTTCCAGAGGCTCTACCACCTGAATGAAGAGCTGAGAGCAAGTGTATCAGAAGTAAGTAGATCAACTGTGTGCTTGCTGGCAAAGGTCTAACTTGGCAAAGTGTATCGACCGTGGAATAAGAAATATGCCAAACAAAGCACTGTCCCATTAAGTGGAAGACTATCACTTCTCATTCATCACTAACAAGAAGCTCAGTGAACATCTCCAAGCAGAAAAGCCAGAGGAGAAACAGCCTGCTGGATTCTTTACTCCCAGGGCAGGGAAACCACTGCGGCTGCCTGATCTGGTACTTTTTTGGCAAGCTGTATTCAGTAGGCTTGATCATGCCTGTCAGCAAATCCACAAGTTCTACAAACCTTCCCATCTCAACTGCCAATAGGAAAATGTCTGGTACAGTCATTCCCAGCACAAAGAAAGAGAATTCCAGGCTGAGTAGGACTCTGCTATTGCTCATATAAGACCTGTTTTACCTGCCTTCCTGGACAATGATGTTGCACTTCCAGTGCCACCAAAGTACATTTCCTACATTAAAAGGAAAATGCCCAAAACAGCGAGAAGTTCTTTTTTTTGAATATCAGATGGGTCCTTTCACTTGAACAGCATATCTGGGCAGTGGTGGAATTACCCATTTCTTCCTTAAGAGCCATCTCCATGACATATATAATGAAAAGACAAGCACACAGGCATCTGAAGTATAATTCAGCAGGTGTCAGCAGGTAAGAAAGCCAGAGACACGACTAAGGGGTTCAATTTTCTTAGCCTCAAGACAGGGTAGCCTCAGACCCTTTCTGGACCCAGGGGAAAAAACTGTACTTGGCCATCTACAACTCACTGGAAAATACACCTTTGTCAAGCAACATCCTATCAAAAGGATCTCTGGGATCCTTTAAGATATAAAAGGCAGTTTAAATGAATGGAACTTGCAGTAATCTCAGCCTTTGCTCAACACAATTTCTATCTGCACTAAATTCTGCCTGGTCACAGAAAGCTGAAGAGGAGAAACTGCAGTAAAAACTTGCTTCAACTGCAGGTCACTTCCATGACTTTGGAGATTTTTGTGGAAGGGAAATAAAAAGAAACACAGTTAAAGGAGCTGCTCCTTCCTCCAAGGCTGAACTGTAACTTCTGAATATGGATTAATGGATATTTGAGAGTCAGAGAAAAAGGACAAGCAGGACCAACAGGTGGCAGAAGCACAAGGTGAGCAGTGAAATCCTGAAATACTCATCCAGTGCTTATGAGGAAAAGGTGAGAAATGGCACGCCCACTGACTACTGACTTGGAATGCAGTGGAGACCACAAGGATTTGGGACTGTAGGATACAGCAGATTCTTACTACATCAGCAAGAGCAAACAACTTCCAGAACTATAAATGTACTCCACAGAGATGGCAATTTTGAGGCTGGAGAAAAATCTCAGGTGTACTTTAGGCACCTGCAAAGTAGATCCTACAGAAACTGGATGTGAAACAGCATCAAGGTTTTGTTGTAGCCATAAAGATCCCGGAAGTCGCTAGGATAAACAGAACAGGATGCCCTAACTGGGCTCTCCAAAGACCATGGTTCTCTGTGGAATAAAGGTTTCTAAAACCAGCATTTTGTCCCATAATGACAGTGTGCCTCTAGACACTTCTCCTGTTCTTGTACATGTCTCTAGCAGTTGTTTCTGACCACTGTCAGATGGGACAGGGCAGTGGACTGCCCAGGCCTCTTGTCTGACCTTGTGTCATTGTTCATATGAAGATTATTATAGGAAACTCCTCACTTCTGGTAGAGACTGTGACCTTATTGTTAAAGAAATACATTTGGCATCTACACTAATGTTCTTGATTAGGCTAGGAGATGCAGGATTTGTGAATAATGTATTAAAATTCTGACTACAGACATCCTACAGAATGAAAAAAAGAGGGGAAATAGAGGGGTATGTAAATACCCCCCAATCTTTTCCTCAGTTGAAAGGAGATGGTATAAAGCAAGGAATGACCAAAGTACTCTGGTTTTGGCATGCTTAGTTTTAATTTAAGTTTGGCAATATAGGAAAAAGAGAAAAAACAATGTACTAATTTTTGGGTTTTAATCTGCTTTACTACTGTATTTTTAGATAAACTGAAAAATCAGTGAGTGGTTATTCTGTTCTTATCTCCCTTCACCTTGTATCTCCATGTTTTTACTGCAGAGCATGTAAAGTGAAAGCCTACATGTAAAAAAAATACATTAAAAACCGTTTATATTTAGTAAAATATTATTAAAAGCCTGTATTGAAATAAAGAGGAATCCTAAGCATTCAGTTCTGGTACTATGTATGTGAGTCTTGCATGCAAAAACCACCATGCTTCAGGTTAAAGAGATTACATTATAATTATTTATTGATTTATATTTATTCATTTATAACACTTACTATGTGCAATAATAACAACAATAATAAATATCAATGAGATAATTTCCTTTATGGAGTCTTCTAGGTGGTATTTTCTGATACTATTCTGATATATATTTCTATCAATTCTCAGCCACACTATGACAGTGTTGATGCAGTCCTATGGAAATCTTTTCAATTTATTAGGAATTCTTAAGATTACTATTGAAAACCAATAAATTTTCAAAACATCAGCTGTATCTTAGTAATGTGAAAATACTTAAGGCAGTTTATTTGCCATGCATATGTTCTTCCAAATTTTATATTTGCTTTGCAGATCACATATGAGATTACATGAATAGGAACATGGAAAAATTACTCTTACAAAAACCCCTTACTAAAAGAATCACTTATTCATAAAAACCCTTACCTGAAGCATAGTGTATTTTCACAGAATTATGGGTTTTTTTTAATGGGTCCATGAACCATCATAAAAGCAGCCACTTCTTTAACAGTAAACAGTTGCTTTTGTTAGACTACCCCCGCCCTAAAAAAATGCGGATTTCCCTGTTCTAAGATCATAATTACTAAGCATTTCTCATACACTGCTTTAAAGCTACACCATGCAAAAAAATCTTGCCAAGGGTTTTGGCCCTTATTTTTTTATCTTTCACAACCAATTTCACAATGCTGACAGTTAAAAGAATAATAATAAAAGTCATCCAGATGTAACACACACCTCTGATGAGGGCTCTGGGTGATGGCTAATCCTTTCTAGCCACGTGAAGCAGTGCAGACCTACAGTAAAAATTTAATCTACAGAGATCTTCTCCAGAATTTCACAGGATATTTATATGTACAATAAGTGCAGTGTGGATTCCAGCAGAGAGACACATACAAATATATGCATATACATGTATTTTTTTCCTTTCATCAACATAAATGGTATCTCCAGACATTAATTTTATTTATAATATCAGAGACCTTTATAAGCTCAGCGTACACTCACAGACAGATATGCACACACCTTTCCAGATGAATAATTACATAAAACAGGGTCCCTTACTTGTTCTCAGCTCTGCAAAAATACTGCAGTCATGAATTAAACATCACCTTCCAAAGTTCTCTGTTTTGTGCCTCTCTGGCAAGGTTTCTGGGAACACTGATTAGAATCTGAATAGCTTTACATTACCTCCAACCTTAGGCCCACCAGCTGATCCTGGCTTTCTTGCACTGTTTGAAGGATTTCCTGGCTTTTTAGGTGCCGGAACCTTGAAGGCTGAAGCAGCTGATGATGGCCTATTTCCATCCACTGATTCTTCATCATCAAAGCTTTTGTCTAGAAAAAGATATGTTAAATAAAAATAGAGCTATTAGAATGGGTGTATTTTCATTTCCTAACAAACTATTTTCCTTCACATTTCACAGAAATTCACAAAATGCATAAATAAAAACAAGTATTTATCAGTTTGTCCTGTCTTTGATTTAGGAATAAAATGACAATGGGAAATAAACAGCATTTTCCACATTTCACGTTCTTATAAAATATTATTTTAGCTTCATAACTACCACACTAGAACTGAGCATAAAAAAATGAATCCTACACATCCACTCCCACAAAGGAAATATATCTTTGCACAGACCGAATGTTTTTAATAATTTCTTAATATTTTCCCAAAAGGAAAGTCCTTAATATAATTTTTATCATTCCAGTCTACCGAAGAAAAATGCTTCTCCTTTTCCTTCTTTCACTCATGCATGCATTTTCTGCTACACATCCTCCCACAATGTGTTTAACTAGCACTCCCTGTCTCCTTCCTTCCACCCAGATTTTTCAACTTACAATCACAGATCCTCTTGCAGATCAGCCGCCTCATTCCTCTGATAGCTCTTCAATCCCCTCACCCTAGGACGGACCCAGCACCTCACATGGCCACATGCAGTAAATTCTTAATACTAATCAAAGATTCTATCAGAATCTGCTCGCAAACACCCAAGATCCACCACTGAGATTTGTGCCGGCATCTTTCTCTCCCTTCCCTGCACTAGGTGCTGCACAACCAATGAGCTGCAAGGTGACATCATCTTCTGGGAGCCAACGCCAGAGGAAAAGGTGAAAATTCTCCATGCAAATAAATTCATTCCCACACATGGTATTTGCCACTATTCCAATCCTTCGTTTAAAAAATTAGACAGGCAGACAATATTCAGAAAGAGGGCTTGCACTCCTCTTTCCTCTAATTTCAGGTTTGTGTATTTTTAATCATGAAAGAAATTCATGCCTAGTGACTAAACAGTCTCAATTCAAAATACTGTGCCTAAAAAGAACCCCAACATATTCCAACAGTAGAACATAATGTTTTCCCCACCCACTTAGGGAAGAAGGATTTATCTATAAGCTTGAGCACAGAAAACATCCAGCCTATGGTTCCTATAATAAATAAAATGGGCGAGGCTGAGACACAGCTGCACTACAGTAATGAAAGACCAATTCAGCATATTACCTGCTCTAAAACCTGCCATTTGTAAAAAAAAAAACATTGCAAAACTTCATCATCTCTGGAATGGTTAACTGTTTACCCTTTGCTAATTCAGTACTTGCTCCCAGGGAAATGTCAACTATATTTAACAATGTAGCCTCCCAGAGGAAGGCAGCTTACATTAAAGGGTATAGCAAGGTTTTGTCCAGCAGCACTGGCAGCACCATCGAACGTCACAACACCCTGCATTTAACATGTCCAACATCACTGCTGCTATAGTTAGCACATTTTTCTAGCATTTGCCAAAAGCTGTGTTTTGCACTAATGAATCTCCATGATCAAAGAAACGAACTATCACAAGAAAAATATGGATGCATATTACCAATTTGCATTAACATTACTTGCTCCTCTCCTATAAACACTGATTTTTAGGTGGATCTTGCTAAGAGTAATTGTTTGGATCTGTAAACTCTCCGAATGGGAGGAAAAGGCATCAGCCTTCCCCCTCGCTGTCCTGTGTGTTGCCATGGAAACAGCACTCCAGCTCAGCATATGGGCTGAGCCAGAATACATTTTGATTCCTGATGCTTTTACTCTCACTATCTTAAATAGAACCAGACATCAAGAATTAGAGCAAGGAAAACCACCAGCACAAAGGCCAGATTAAGTGAAATGACTTAAACACTGTCACAGAAGGGTAAATGGCAAGGGTTCGTATCTGGGATACCTGCAGCATTACAGGTAATTTTAAATTAGAAATATCTTGCATGATCAGATCAACACTGACACGTGAGTATGGAATCATGAAAACAGACTAAAAGTGAAAACAGGCTTTGCAAATAAAAATGGTTCTGTTGCTGCACTTTCAAATCTGATGAAGAAACAGGCAAGACTTTCATGCTACTACCTAACAGCTGTACAATGCTGCACTGATATGCAAATATTGCACAAGCCTTTGAAACAATAAAATTATTTGCAATAAAATCCTAAAAACAGAAACTGAGCATTTGCTCATTTATGCAAAATCTCCTAATCAAGAAAAATCTAGACAACCCCAAACAACTGTGTACTTTGGGAACCAGTGACTCAGATAAAATAATTTTATTTTTACCAAACAATTCATTATGAAGGAGTATCAAAGATGGGTAATTTTAGAAGTTACTGCTCAACCCCAAAATGTGCAAACAGAATTCCAGAAAAAAAATGCAAAAGCAAATGTTTCAACCCACTGATGTGCTGTGTATATTAGAGGATACATCAAATAATGTTCTTGGTAATACTGTCAAATTACTTTGCCTAGTTAAAAATATTTTTTCATACATCTTAACAATTGTTAACACTGCCTTAAAAATCTACACTATGAAATAGTTTTATGCAGTTTTTCAGTCCACATAAAACTCATCTTTTTAAAATAAATGCCTATTTTTCTTAAGATACACAGAACTGATTGAAGCCACTGATACATGGGTGTTCTTAACCAGACTTTTCACGGTTTATGTTAAAATAAATTAAAAATTGCTGTGCAGTTACTTGAAGTGTTCCAAATAACAGCACAGTACCATAAGCATGTAAAATTAATGGCTGAAAAGGATCTGTTTGAATTCTATTAACGGTGAAGTGATAATGCAGCTGAACCTCTTTTGTTCTGGATTTGTTTATTTTTTAAAATAAACATAAGCAGGAAATTTTCATACTGTCTTTTAAAGAAACCAGAGGTTTTCCCCACCCTTTTAGGCCTTTACACTTTTACTTCCCTAGGATTTACCATCAAAATCCTGAGTAATCTTTAGGGACATTCCATTTTCAGAAATATGCCTTACACTGTAAAGATCCAAAACCTGAAGTCTGTATTTACAGCACTTCATGAAAACAGAGCACAATACTTGCTTCCCCTACAATGCACCTTCCATGTGCTCTCACTCATCTGCAATGATCCACTTGCTGGTAGCTCCTGTAAAAGCATTTCCACGTACTTCAACATGGATAAGCCCAGCTCCAGTTGTAACTGTTGCTCCCCAGGGCATAATCAAGGAGCAGTTCTGCTCAATCTGGCTTTACTACGTGCCTTTGGCTGGCCAAAGGAGCAGGCATGGAGCTCCTGACAGCCAACACACAGAGCATGGGGATCACTATATTTCAGTATCAAACTGTGCCTCTAATGTTAGTTTAATGCAGTCTACAAGCAAAATATATCTCTATAACGGAAGTCATAAAAGCCTAAATGTAACTGGTATTTCAAAACAAAGCCATCTAATAGATGCAAACCTTTTTCATTCTAAAATGGCTGGATAATTTTCATTCTAGGTCATTTTAACACTTTCAGAGTATCAAATTTAACGTATGCAAATAGACCTGACAGCTGAGAAAGCATTATCCAAACAGTGTTTTAAAACAAAGCTCCAAGGTACCAAATATAAAAAGCTGTATGAATTGCTAGCAACCCACAGAACATATTAAAGGCAAAACACAATAAATTAAAGACACTGAGCCTCAGTTAAATCCCACAACATGTTCTTGTACTTGATATGCAGTATTTTAAACCACAGTGCATAAGGAGTTTTGGAGGTAAGCACACCACACAGAGAAGAGCATGGAATCTCGTACTGCCAAAAACTCCTGAAGAAACCTGATGAGCAACAAATGCTCTCACTCTGGTACGAGCTCTCTTCCAGATGAGCAACTTCAAAGCAGGGGAAGAAAAAATTCAAGAAAAGGTTGTTTTTATCTTCCCAAAGCTAGGAACTCAGGATTCAAAATGTGAGCATTAGAAGTTTTCTCTTCTAATGGAGGGCAGATATCTGCCCATAGGGGATGCTCTGCAGGTACAGTGCACCAAATGAACTGCTATCAACGAACTGCTGTGCATTTCTACAAAACCTCTGAAGAGCTGTCTAAGAAATCTTTCCAGTAAAAGGCCCACCAAATCAACCTGCAGGACACATCAGAACCCAAAGTCTACTACACTTTCAGACCTTATGATTTACTGAAGTTATTTGAAGATTAAATGCATGCAGACAGACCAAAACTTGAACTATTCCAGAGCATTAAACACTAAAACTCTTAAGAAACAAACTATGTCATTTGAACTAAAAATAACCAAAATATATGTGCTATCTTCCTTGTAGCATTACTCTTGGGGGCCAGATCACAAATATGTAGTGTATGTTTTCTGAAGTATTCAGAGAGATCAAAGCATAAACATTTATAATGAAACTTGATATTCAAAGAATATTCTAGTACTCCCAATATTTTAAACTCCAGAACAATCTACTTACTGTGATTTGCCTATACAGCAGTAAAGGTAATTATGTATCCAGTAAACATAAAGATATATTCAATGACAAAGAGAATCTAGGGAGAAATCTAAAGTTTTTCATATCCAGAGGAAAAAAAATTTCATTTTCAAAAAGATTAAATTAGAATACATTTATTGTTACTGCAACTCAAGCCTCCACCTTAGCTGGTCTGAAGATTCGTATAACTAATGTGACATTCCGGTATCTAACATTTTGTCAGTCATAGTCAATAACAGAAAAATAAAACACAGTATCACCTACACAGCAGTACAACTACAAGATCTATATTCTATCTGTGCTACTCAGCAGCAGGAAATCAAAAGTTAACTGACTTAAAGGAGATCCTCAAGTGACACCATGAAGGTGAAAAAACTGGATCCCCTGCAGTAAAACTTAACTAAAGCTGGCAATAAAGGCAAATCCAGATACTGTTTTCAGTAGCAATATCTTACATATCTAACACAACTAGGGTTGTAAATACCAACTTGCAGTATTTTACTGTAGACTGACAAGAGTCAAACTAGAGAACACAGTATACTTAATATTTACATATTTAATAAAATGCTTTTAAACTCACTTTGTTCAAAACATTTGTATCAATTTTACTTCAATAACTGATTATTATAAGCTTTGCCAACAAATACTGGTTTTTACCTACTGTTAACACTTCCTCTTTCACACCACAAAATATTTATGAAGACAACTGCAAAATCCTGCCTAAGCAGAAAAACCCCAAGTAGATGAGCTCTTAAATTTCCCAGTCACTCCCCGATTCTGTGCCTACCAAGACACCCACTGCCAGTCTCCCTTCCGTGACTTATAAACATAGATTGCATCAATTACTTGGAACATCTGGGACTGGATCATTAGCTCAATTCCAGATGAACTGGTGTGGCCTACAACAACTTCTGTCAAGCATGAAAATGAAGCCGCAAGCACTACACATGCATCAAGTTAGCTGATCTCTCTAATCCATACTTCAAGCCAGTGCCCCACATCATTGAGTGAGAACTTTATCCCTTACACATCAGGCATGTCATACAGTCCAAATCTGTTTGTCCTGACACAAAGGACAGGATTCATTTGCCTAAGCATAGTCATCTAAAACCAGTTTTGACAGTCCTGGGCATCCTGTCTGGCGGCCAGCTGACATTCCAGAAGGCCACAGATCTCTTGCAGTTCTTGTGTCACACCCGCTCGCTCCGCCTGGCTACTGAGGATCCTGCAAGGCACCTCCAATGGCACCAGACTGTGGCAGCAGCTCTCTGCCTATAGAGAGCAACAGGCACAACTTTCCCAGGCATTGTCCTGGTGAAGGCTGTTGAGAAGACCAGAGAAAAGAATGAGAAACAATTCTTATCTTCACTTGCTGCACCTGTTTTCATATGGAATGTGTTATGGAGATTTGTTTACCAAAGGGTGGTTTCTTAATTGGCCAATGGTGATGTGTTTAGATGGACGGGCCAGTTGGGTCCACCTGCATCGTGACTGTCTGTAAGGGCAACGAGTTTCTTAATAAGTATAGAATAATGAAGTGATTGATCAGCCTGCTGAGAATCATGGAGTCAATGCTAATTATTACCAGGCTGGGGGCCTGTGGCGACACCAGACACCTACAGCTGGACTGATGAATTGCACATAAGAAGCTTCAGATCTATCATAAAGGATCATTCCTTGGCATTCTCCCCGTGCCACAGCATGTCTTGGGCTCCTAAACCACTGGGAGACAAATTCTCATGCTCAAACAAAAGCCCACTTCCCACAGTGATGGAGCATGGCTCTTCCTGGGGCAATAGTGGAGGCACAGAAGTAATGTGAGGCCATTAACTGATGGATTTAACTTTACTTCATGTTACCTCCTCTGCTCCTCTTTGCCTTCCTGAACGAAGCAACTGTACCAATGATAATGCTGGCAACTGGTTCTCTTCTGTGCAATACATGCTGATGCTCACCAACAAAATCTCAAACTCCTACCAGAAGAGACTTCTTTTTCTGCAGTAACCTCACAGGGGATGGACGAGATAAAAAAATACCAATGAGAACGGTGTTTATAGAACAACAAAACCTGGTTCAAAAAAACCCCAAAGTTCTTACATGTATATAAACTTATATTCTTTCACATGTTATTTTTTCAGACAGTTCCAGTGAACTGGGGTCTTCAAAAAAAAAAAAAAAGAATCAAAAAGGCAGCAAGTAAGAGGAGCAAGAGTCAGTAACAGGAATAAGGCAAATATTTATCAGTTAAATTTTGCTGTTGAGCTGATCTCAAATTTTAATAAAGTTCCCCTAATTTTTCAACAAGCAAAGCAAATACAGCTCCTACAGTCCATCAATCAGTTACAGCACTGAAAGAGGCTCACACCTACTTTTGGGGGAAGCTGTATGCATTGATCTCTTCTGCTGTATGCATTTGATCTCTTTTAAAATATGACCCTCAATGAATAGGACAAAATAAAAGAAGGAAAATGACAAAGAAAATACTAGACGTAACAAACATTTAAAAAAAGAAATATTTAGGAGTGGCAATGGCACATGCCAAAATAATTATCCACATGTAATACAGGCCTATTCCAAAGACATTAGTAGTTTATCTATTCTGCTCCACAGTTTCATGAAGGACTATGTTAAAAAAAGATTAATTCAAAAAAATTTAACATATCCCCAGTATTATTTTCCTAACCCCATAGAAAAGTTAGTTTTACAGTTTATCTTACTACTGTCTGGATGAAAGACAAGACTTAACTACAAGTTTCAAATAAAGCTGCAATAAGCTCAAATAAGCAACTGAGCTAATTTTGCTCCCATGTAAAGCTTCATTCCCATTTCTAGCTCTAGAATATCTCCTGTAAACCCAAGTACTTTTCTAATTTTTACCTATTAAAGTTTAAGACAGTTTCTGCAAATCTTGCCATATTTTGCATTTTTTCAATATCTGTAAAATTACCATAGTCCACATATTTAAATTAATTAATAAATAATTTAGTCCTTCCTAAATTCTTGCAATTGGACTTCCTTCTGTTACAAAAGTGCAACATTTCCCAAATGTTACTGAACATTTCCCAGCAAATTTACTGAAAACTGAAGATGCCGTTAGTATCACTGTACTTCAAAAATCATCAATTTCCCTGTCTTTACATCCTTCCTGAGGCACATTCAATGGCCTTCTGAATCAACACTTAATAGTCTACAACCTATTAGCAAACACACAATTTTCTCAGTAAAAGGGGAAGAGAAAGCTAATGAGGTTCTCCAGAATTCATGACAAGGTCAGCTTCTAAAATAGGATTCAAGACAAAACAGCAAGGCTGAAAACAAAGCTACATAATATTATTGTTCTTCAACATCTGGACTATGTTATTGCCCTAGGCCATGCTATTTTGACCACACTACACTATGTCCAGCATTAACAAGTCAGGTGCCTTTTAGGCAGGGGGAAGGCAAAAAGGTGTAGAAGGACACAGACCTGCCTTACATAAGAAATCAAAGACTGAAAGTTTTTGCCATTTTAAACACACAGCTTGAATCACTAGCTGTAACACAGAAACTGATGGGATAATCCTATTTTAGCACAAAGTAAAACATGCCTACCACAGCACAAATGTTGTGCTCTCTTATGAAATACCAGAATTAAAGCTGAGAAAGACAGTAACTTCTGGAGCACTCAAGATTTCTGCTAAATGAGTGACTACTCCCTCAGAGAGTTTCCCTATCCAGACACTGATTAAAATAAAAGCAGGTAATTCACTTTAAAACGTGGGGGGAAAAAAGAAAGAAAAAGAAAAAGCCCTAACAGAACTGTTACTTGATGTCGGGTAATTTTTTGTGAGCCACTTTACATAAACACTCCTAATTTCTATCAGAAGTGATGGTTTATTTAACTGTTGAAGCCCTTCTGAATTCAGTCCTCACTTGTGGCCAAACCCTTCATTCATTTGCTTAAGCTGCCCTTTAAAAAACTGCCACTTCAAGTATCTTCTTGAAGTATCAACTCCACTATTTGCATTTAAAATATTCTGTAAGCTAACAGCCAGTCTTTGCTCAGTAGGCCTGCTTTAATTTCTATCTTTATTATTTAATCTCCAGAAGTAATCTTATTTTTTTTCTTCATAAATTCCTTTTGCTTATACATAAAGTATCCAACTCAACAGCACCAGCATTTTCTTCAGTGAATCTAATGACATATTTTAAAACCAATATATTTATCACTAAAGTGGGCTTTATCTAGAAACCACTATCCATAAACTGCAATAATATGCCTAGCATTATTGATGTATGCAAGTTCAGAAAAGTAGCAAAAAGAACCACCATATTTACCTATCAGCAGCTAAGTCAAACAACTGATATCCATTGAGAAACTGTTCAATTCAGGACATTTCCAGTACTTAATTCAGTGACACAGAAGCACCTGGGCTTAGTGACTTGAATTTTCAAACTATCAATTACATCACAGCAAGGGTAAGAGAGGCACCCATAAGTACTGTGTTTATTCATCTTTATCTATATCACAAGTATATGGGATAGGGAAGAGGCACTGGATATATGCAACGTCAATGAGAAGGTTTACAAACAGGGAGCTTAAACTGGGATTTACTATTAGAGCGTGACAGTAACAAATGTAAGTCTACCATCACAGAGATGATGACAGCAGCTAACATTTGCATTAGTTTTTAGTGTGGCCTATTTCTGCATGTTCAACTCCACTTGCATGTTGAAAATGTAAAACATCAAGGCAGATTGACAAACAAAACATAGACCCTAGAAACAGAAAGGGCAATATGAGCACACAGTAGATAAAATATTGAGAAGTTTATTTTTCTGCATTTTAGATCCATGTAGCTTAGGAATTACACATTCGTATTTGCACATGAAAACATGCACACCACAGCACAGAATGAAAGGGGTTGCTAATGGCCTTTTGGCTCACCGATCCACCTGATCTCTGCCTTACACAGTCAGAAGTAGAAATTAAGAAAATATGGCAAATTATCTTTCTCTTACACTCAATGCTGCCAGTTCACTTGTGGGTAATAAAACTGGTGGTTTTAAGAGGCCCAACTCTCCTCAAACTGGCCTTCTTAACATAGAATCATAAAATGGTCTGGGTTTAAGGGACCTTAAAGACCATCTAGTTCCAACCCTCCTGCCATGGGCAGGGACACCTTTCACTAGACCAGGCTGCTCAGAGCTCTACCCAACCTGGCAGTGAATTCCTCCAGGGATGAGGCATTCACAACTTCTCTGGGCAGCCTACTCCAGTGGCTCACCACCTCAAGTGAAGAATTTCTAGTCTAAATATACCTTTTTCAGTTTAAAGCCATTCCACCATGCCTTAGTAAAATACCCCTCTTCAGCTTTTCCGTAGGCCCCCTTCAGGCACAGGAAGGTGCTGTGAGGTCTCCCTGGAGCCTCCTCTGCTCAGGGCTGAACAATCCCAATTTTCTCAGCTTGTCTTCACAGCAGGGGTGCCCCAGCCCTCTGATCATCTCTGTGGCCTCCTGTGAACTCACTGAACAGATCACCTCCCTTGCCCTGCTAACCACTCTGCTTTTGATACAGCTCAGGACAGAACTGGGTTTTAGGGCTGCAAGCCCACATTGCCAACTCATGTCCTGCCTCTCATCCACCTGCACCCCAGAAGCTAAAAAACTCACACCAGATCTGGAAAATCTGAAGTGCTTGGTATATGGCTAGCCAGCTTTAGTAGTTGCCATTTCTCTGATTTTGTAGGAACATGATCCAACCCCCAAATAATATACAGAGACTGTTTCTTGCAGTGTTTCTAATGAGTTTATAAAAATCAACTCGACAGTGCTAAGAAATTTTAAACAAAACCAACCCACAGAGAACTGTAGGAAGTTTGACCTTTTAAGTTCAATAGCCAACCTCACACTGTCTAAGTTCACTGACCAAAGAACTTTTATCAGGTCAACAAACAAAACAATCCATAATGATAAAAGGATTTTTTGTCAAATAGAAATCTACTCATGCTCATTGCCTAGGCAATCATGGAACACCATGCAGCTCCTGACATCTAATGAAAGCAAAAAGATCTAATTTGAAGAAAGTAAGGTTTTCCTGTAGGCTTTTAAGAGCTATTGCTCTACAACTCCAGCCCTTCTCACCTTTCCTCAGGCTCCAACTATCCATAAGTTTGAGGGCTTTTAAGTGTTTCTCAGTTGAACAGAAGAATTTTCACATCAATTAAATACACATGAAGAGGTACCAGAAGAACCCTGGTACCATGAAAATCTTGTTGTCTACACTCCATATAGCTGGGAAATTCCTGTGAGTTTTAAATTGTAGTTACTTCTTCTAAGAGTCTACATACACAGCTGGTTTTCAAAAGGCTTCAAGTTATTTTCAAGTTATTGACTGCTCTTTCCAGCTCTTGCCATGAAAGTGTATTTTGATGAACGAGCTGGGCAAAGAAAGCAGACAAAATCCAAACCACAAGTCTTTAAAACTAAGATGCTTTTATAAATACAATACACAGAATGGAATTTCTGATTCAGGTCAATACTACAGGAGACCCTTCACCTCTGAAGGTATTTCAGACATTGAAATGATCCAAACGTAGCTTACTTGCTCATCAGTATTTATTAAAAATAACATGTAACAGTAAGGAAATACTCCTGGTATTTCATAGATAACAAAGATGAAAATAAACCCTGCAAGGCAAATATCCAATCAGTCGAGTGGAAGATTTGTGCAACATCTATGAAAGGAAACCCTTAGTAGGCCTTAAATTTCTCCTGCGGCTGTTCATAATTTTAATGGGTTTTTTTGTTTGTTTGTTTTTTCCAAAATGTACTTTAAAAATAATTAAAATAAAAAAACCCCTACCAAATAACCACCAAACAATAATCAAAACCATGCAGATATAACAGAAAATACCAAAATAATTTTTTTTTAAATTATGTAACTTGTTCTAAAAAGCTAATAAAAACTGACTCCAGCACTCCAACACTTTTGGATGATAGATTAAACCTATCTGGAAATCTTTTTTGTGAACTCATGTTTCATGTTTAATGAAAACAACAACAACCACCACTACCCACAAAATTCCTTGACATTTTGAAAATGTCATTTAGAAACAGAAAGACAAAACTTGTAGTTATATTACCCTAGAATATATAAAAAAAACCAGGTGCACTTATCATTCTAGAAGCTGTGCTGGTTTTGAGAAAACAACTGTGTCTGTCATATGTTTGCAGCTCTGTTTTTTAAATAAAAAATGCTCTGAGTTGCACCTTGAATTATTTTTTCTATTCACATCACTCTTGAACCTTGCTGTATTCATCCGCTCTCTCTCTCCATCTTTTCATACAGCCCTTGGCTTGTTTACACATTCCCTCCCTCTCCCACTCAGCTGCTACACTTTCCCACTGTTCTTTTACTGCTGTTAGCAACAGTACTTGCACTCTACAGACAAAACACAACTCAGAATCTATGTTAATCACTGGGAATAGCATATGACCTTGCTGTGAAAAGAAGCTTTGCACTGGTTCGGAACAGAAATCACACTGCAGCTCACGGTATCTGTCCTTGCTCTCTCAGGCACAGCCATGTCCCAAACCATGTCCCAAACCATGTGCCCACCAACTGCTAATAACAGAGGAGGAGTGGTGGGGAGCAACTACAGGAAAAGGACTGCATAATCCTTTCATAGTCCAGGAAAAGGACACCACACCACTGCAGGTGTGGTCAGCATGGTAAAGAAAACAGAGGCCCAAACAAGAACAGAAAAGGGAATAAGTGATACACTTCTATCCCACACAAAAACTTCTGCTACTCTTTATATTCCCACACCCAGGAGACAGCTCTGAATGGTACGAAGCACCACAGTCACAGCCTGGCCAATTTGTAGGCCAGTGTAGCAATTGCTTTATTATCATCATTCGCAGGATTCTGTTGACTTAAAAAGTCTCCTACCAGAGGATAAGAGAAATCAGAAATACACCTCAGAAATCCACATGCACTAAAATAACATATATTTTAAATCAAGCTAATGTCTCAAACATCACTGTAGCTTCTGTGCCTTTAATATGTCCAATCCCTTTTTGAGTCAAAAGTAAAATATTAAAGCTGTACTGTACCCACACTTCACAGAAACTAGTTAATCAGATTAAAGACTTAGGAAGACAGCCTTCCCTCAGAAGAACATCAGGGAATGGAAGATAATTGTTCTCATGCTTTAGGACCATGCATATATTAATCAAGTATTTTGAAAGACAAAACACAAAATTTGATATGCATATGCAGTAAGATAGAAGGATAATTTCTATTTATAAACCAGTCACATATGCTTTATCATCTAAAATCTGACAAGTGCTTAAAGTCACAAAACATCATTACATTGTATGCCATTTACATAAAAATACACTTATAAATAACAAAGTGCTTATTCATTATATGACACAAAACAGTATACTTAGTATACACTAGTGCAACAAATGTGTGTACCAAACATGTCCTCTTACAAAGCTGATTATATGCTTTTAGATAGCCCTCAAATACCTTATGTCTGGTACTGCAATATGTTTAGTACATCTTAAGAAAACCTATGTCTGATCTTTCCCATAAGGCCATTTGTAGTTTTAGGCAGATAATTTTGTCCTTATCCTAATTACCTTGCTCAACTGGGACCAAGGGAGTCCCTCATGTATGAAATCACAGGGCAACACAGCACAGACTGCCAAAAAGGTGAGGAAACACCAGGGGAAGCTGCTGAACTACAAACCCTGGAGAGAGCGCACAACGCGATGTGCACATGGCGATTCCGTCCGCCACCTCCTCAGCAGCCTAATCTGGTTACCAAGGGATAATGGCAGAGATGCATTATCCTCCCCAAGGAACAAGGAAACCAGAGCGAGGAACAGCTCCTGGCTGGCTTTCCTCAGCAGCCTCCACAACTTGCAGGGCAATCCCAGACCCGCACTCACACCAGTATGTGAAATGCCTTTAAGGTTGAGGCAGCGTGTGCTTTCCCACTGGCATGCACTCACTATAGTAGAAGTTATGGTCCATTTGTTTGCTAGGCCACAAGCACAGGATTATTTTTTCCCCCTCCACATTCTTCCAGCAATAGCTTGGAGAACTTGAGACAGTTAACATGGGGGCAAACAGAAAATCTGATTCTTCCCTTTAATCTTCACTTGAGAAATCAGATTAAGATTCAACTGCTAAGCATCATGTTTTGTTTACATTTCTGCTTGTGTTCAAGAAAACTGGACAAAAAATCCATAAAGTTCCAATAAGCCAACGTCTTGCATTCAAGATAAAATTGACATTACCACTTCTAAATAGCATTTCCAAACACACTCTGCTCACTTAATCCAGGCCGATTAAGTGAGCAAACCAAATAAAACAAGTAAAAAAATCTGCTCTCTGGAGTATGTGCACAGTGCCTTCAGCCTAGTCTCACAAATATTAAGTTGAACATACATACTGGCCACAACAAAGTGACATTTTGCTGAGAAAAGACATTGCTCAAAGGCTGCAGAATCACTAACCTTAAAACATTTTCTTCTATGTTGCATATATTACAAGGATATACAGGATATTTGCAAAACAAAAGACCACAGCCAAACCATCATTTAATTTAGAAGAAAAGATTAAGAAGTTTTCTTAACAGTAACTAAGGTTTTGTTTTCCCTTGCAGTTTCGTAACACAACATCAGAAGACTGAATTCCTTGTAAATGTGGTAAGCAGTAGTTTTAAGAGAGACCAACAGCTACATAATCATCCTACACACTGTTAATTGTATCTGGCATTATTGCTCAAAGCTCCTACACAGAATGTCAGCTGACTGCCTGAACAGTACTTTGTTCTTAGTGCCTTTGTTAATGACGAATTAAATTATACAGAAAAGAGCTCCACAACCACCCTCACTTTATAAACCTCGACCATTACAGAATGACAAAAATCCTACAGCTTTGCCTAGAGAATGCAGCTATTTCTTAACATGCCACAACTTGTA
The DNA here is from genome assembly GCF_000277835.1 of Geospiza fortis. Lineage (NCBI taxonomy): Eukaryota > Metazoa > Chordata > Aves > Passeriformes > Thraupidae > Geospiza > Geospiza fortis. The sequence continues at coordinate 2,316,087 of NW_005054364.1, forward strand.
TTCTTAATCTGCAAGTTACCACAATTCGTGTTTACACCATGGAGAACTGTGCTGCCTCACAGGAAGGAAACAAAGATGAAGAAAAACATTTCCAAGAAAAAAAAAAATCTCAGCAAGAGTGAGCTTGGTACTTATTCAGTTCTAGAGAGACCATGACTTCCCTTGCACCTTGCAAATGAGAAAAATACAAACATCAGAGAACCACCCTTATTTTTTTTCAGACTGTACAGTCCAGACATAATTTCACTGCTCTGGTCACAATCATTATCTCTTTCGGTCTCTGGCATTTGAAAGAACTAAGTGAAAAACACGCATTTCAGGTTGCCTCAATAAAGAGTCTTTCCCAGGATTCTTCCAACTACTGTTTCAGCAAATTCAGATAAAAGATTGAATCTTAATTTGTGATCTTTATAAACCATCTTTTTTATGCAAATCTGCATATATCGTCACTTGTGAAAGCACAGCCATCCTACCTCATCCCTAAACTTGCTGCAAGCCCAATGAACGTGCCTCAAGTCTCTCTAAAAATAATAATGCATATATAGAAAGTCATCAAGGTATTAAGCTCAGAGAACCTGGTTGACACAAATCCAAGGGGTGTCCTAAAGATAAAATATGAGACTAGTTTTTAAAGAAAACACAACCATATAGTCTGTATTGCTTTACTGACCTACTTTCCATTGGTTTGTGTAACAATACACTGTGCAGTGAAGGAAACGTAGTAACATCCCACGTCTTTATTAAATATACATCCCCAGCTCTAGCAGCAAGGCTCTTCTTTTATGGCTATGCCCAATAAGTATCAATTTCTTCACATAACAGGGCAGGTTAACATCCGCTTGTTTACAAAGCAGATAGTAAATTCCGCCTTATCTTGCAGAGGTGGCCAATACAAGTAACACAGAGGCGAGAGGGGTAAACACAACGCCAACACAAAAATGCACATCGGAATCGGCCACAGTAGTAAATAATTGAGATCACGGGCCATCCCAGAAACCCAGGCACGGTTAAAATCCCAAGAAGGGCTGGAACGGCCACGCTCGGTGTCCCGGTACTCTCTGGCGGCTGCACGTAGCATCCATCGCCCAGCGCCCGGCTCAGGCGGAA
>NW_005054364.1:2317393-2323773 GCF_000277835.1 Geospiza fortis
GCCGCGTCCCCCCGCCGCCGGGGACAGCCCCCAGCCCCGGGGGGAGCTCTGCCCCCCACCAGCACCACGGAAACTAGAGGAGAAGGAGCCTCGGTAAAGGACGAGCGCTCTGCGGAACAGAGATCAAAACGTAACATAACACGAAACGAAACAAAACAATAAAGACACAGGAAGTAGGAAAAGGCTCCGTTGAAGAAAGCTGCTGCCTCTTTCTTTGAGTTTTCGGAAGACTTCTTTGGAAACCCCCCCCTCCCCGCACCTTTGAAAGAGAAACTACTTCTTCCAAAGCATGTGTGCAACACACGCTGGGGAGCATCAGTGACAGCCTGCCCACACATGAGCTGCTGATCATCTTGTACCTGATCAGTTTGTACCTGAATCTACGTTTTGGGTGACATGCTGAGAGCAGAGAGTGCAATCCAACAGTGATTTAAAAAAAGAGTAGCAAGTACATAGTACCAATTGTACCAATTTACTTAGTCTTGCCAATAGAAAAGTTTAAAACTCAGGCAGACCGCAGCATATGCGGCTGCACAGAGCATGAGAACCACGCATTTGCAAGGAGCCTGACACAGTTCCCTGTAGTAACAATCCAATAACTCAGTCAAATTCCTTAAAACCAGTGAAAGCATCAGCCTGATGAGGCCCTTTTCTTCCAAATGGGCTTGAACTGACCAGTACATTTCACTGGTCAGTAAATTTTCCTATTTAAAATGATAAGCCATTGGGACAAGCAGCTGAAATGGAAAATGATGTGGCTACATTTTGACCGCTTGCATTGAGCACACCAAAGGAATACATGCAGCTCAAAACCTCTATAAAATAATTACGGCAGCTATCACCAGTATTCCCAAACGATATATATTCATGTTGTGCTGCACTGGTGAGCTCTATTAAGAGTATGTCGTCACTGTCTCCATAGTAACTATATTTCCAAATAGAAAACAGCAAAGGGAAATAAAAAACAATAGTGTAATGTGGAAAAACAGATACACACTAGTGCTACGGATTTTGATTTGCCCCTTTTTTTTCCAGGAGAACACGTATTTCAGCTGCATCTTTATCACCCATAACACAGCTCCCCTACACCATGATACTAACATCACACATCCTACCTGTCATATTTTGTGTTTGTAAAGCCAGTCCTTTGAGCCATTAAATATTAAAATGGAAAAAGTGCACAGGCTGAACAGAGATGTACAATCTATCTTCAGCCCAATCATTCTGCTGAGTGCAGCAGGGAGCTCAGTATTAATAGTTTCCCTACTTTTGTTTTAATTCCCCCTTTCAATAATGACACTACTATCCAATACAGGAGTCTGCTTGAATTCTCTTAAAGAAAACAGTATTTACAAATCTCAGGCAGCAGAAACAAGTGCTTTTGTAGTGCTGAGATTGGCTGCCAGTTCTGTTTCCATAGAAATGAACATTCACTTGCTGAAAAATGGTGTGTGTGTGTGGGGGGTGCTTTAAAGATTCTTCTCCAGTTTGGAAGGCTACATATAGGTCTGGTGGAGTAAAAGGACAAAAGTAGCAGCACATGTAAGATATTGCTTAACAGGCAAACATCCTGATATGATTCTTTTAATACGCATCATTATGAATGTAAACAAATCCCAAGGTTTGCATAGCGGCTCATTCATTCACATAATTCACATTAAATAAATGATCTCTGATTTTACTATACACATCTTAGAGTAAAAAATAAAAAATCAAGGGTCAGCTGGAGAGGCAGGATAGCAGTGGGATATTATTTAAGGCTGTAAGCCACGCTCATTATGCAAAAGCACTAAGATTCCTTCCCAGTTCCCTTGTTAGACATGGCACCTCCTCATGTGTTGGCTTTTGAAACTCCTTGCTACATCCCACCCCAATTATTCCATCCATAAGTGTCTGAATGTGCCTTCCACCTTGTCTACCCTTGAAGAGGATCTGCCAGTCCCTAATGGTAACTCATTCTCCCCCAGCTCTTCACCATTCCATCAGAGACCAGATTCAATAAAGGAAAGAGGTAACATAAGACTAAAGGGACTGTTCTCACTAGACCCCCTCTAGCACATTGAAAAAGTAAGACATTACATCTACCAGTGTGCTAAGATGGCAGGAAGGAGACCTTTTCCTGTCCTACCTGTATTTCTCCCACATACCTAAGCATACCAACATGATGTCTTTTAAAACTCTCAAGTATTAGAGCAGCATTTTTTAAAATATATATTTGTTTTGACTATCAATAAAGTATGGAAAACATTTTTGTAATCAGGTTGTTTAAAGCTGCAAGCTTTGACTCTTTATTCCTTTTTTTCTTCCTAAGTACATACTGTATAAAAAGACTGAACAACTGACGTTACTATTATTTGATGAGAGAATCCTAAGTCACATCTCTGGATTCTCAGAAACTAGGTCAACACACCAAATATTCACTACCACAGCAGTGCAACTCAGGGCTATGAAGAAGATGCCATCTTCTGAGGTTGTATTAACAAGTTACTCCCTACCCATCACACAGTGAACAGGACTCCCATCAGTACAGTCACCCTACTTGGGACAGTAACTCCACCTGACAAAAAGCCATTTCTTTTGCTGTTAAGAAGGCCCACTATGGAGTTTAATGATACTTAAGCCAGATGAAGTGTTTTTGTGCTTTCCACCCTGCCTCTGTCTCCCTCGTTTGGGAAAGACAACCCTATTCCCACCCTACCATCCCAAACCCTACTACAAAATATACAAAGCACAAAAAAAAAATCCTCAACACTGTAACAGATGTATTTAGTCACTAAAATTTGGCCTTTATCCAGAGATGTTTGATAAAGCTCCTGAAAGGAAAGTTGGAACCAAGGCCACAGGAATTCAACAGTAACTTTAAATCTACACATGCAAGCAGTAAATACAAATTGTCCTTCAGAGAATAATGAAGCACAAAGCCAAGATAAAGCACTAACAATGGAAGAATACCTTTCAATAACATTGAAAGACTGCCTAGATGGAAGCAACAGATGAACTAGGTTCAAGCAAAAATACTGAAACCAACATATTAAGAGGGATTCTGTCATTTATGGTACCAAAACAGTATGACAGTAACTTTTGCATAGAAATTGCTACCTACAAGACAAAATACATGGTTTATAGTGTCACAGATCAGCATTAATATCTGTGTTTTGCACATGAGATAAAAATAGCTTCAAAATAAACTTTCTCAACTCTCTTAAATGGAGACAAAAAGGACAGAAGTGCTATGTTAACTACTCCAGTAATATGGTATATATATATTTATATATTTAAATTATTTCAATGCCTATATTCCCCTTTGTGACTTCCTCTGTTCTCCTGAGAACTACTGACAGAAAAAATACACATGTAAAATGCATCTCTGAATCTCTCAAACCTATGAAACGTATGCAGCTGTATCAATGTTAAATGCAAAAGATAATGGTTTATCCTTTCATAATAAGTAAGTTTACAATCTAACAGAACATAAACATTTACATTTTTATGTAAAACATTCTTCCCCAAATTAGAATGCTGTGGGCTTTTAAAAAAAATGTAAATTTTTACAAATCAATTTTTAAGTGTTCAAGAAGAGCAATGTTTTATTTCAAAGCAAAATGCAGCATGAAAACTTGCTATGTCAAAGAAAAGGTTACAAAAACACTTTCCTTTGAACCTACAGTCACTTCTGTTTTCACACTAACAAGAAAAGAGTGAGAAAATTTAAAATGAAAAAGGTATATTTGAGTACATTAAGGAATTACATGCATTCCTCAAAATATTTCTACTCTTGAACAGTTACACTTTTTAGATTCAGCAGACCATAATCAACATAGTTACTTTCAAAGACAAATTAATATGAGGAAACGCTTCCCAATAAAGTAAGATCTATTGATTCCTTGCAGAAGACAATGAGGCTTCCAAAACTGACTATGCTAAAGCCACTGCCACAGCACCTCCTTTGTTTTACTGTTATGTAACACTTTGTTCATAATTTACAGTTTTAAATTAAATTTTCATACTAAAAAACACTGTAGCAAAAAAGCAGTAAGAAGCAACAGGGATTTTCTGCGTAACTGGTTGTCTTTTCCTGAAATACACCAAAATAAGGAACTCAAGCTCAGTGAAGTCTTAACTTCAACAATTGTCTTTAAATGCTGCAGTCTCTTATTTCTGTAATTTAAAACTCCATCTAATTATAATCATGATGCATCATTTTAACAGAGAAAGTATCAAACACACCCATCACTAAAGTACATTTTTCTCTTAGAAACATACTAAGAATAAAGGTTCATCTGATCTTTTTTCCCATACATGAACACTTTGCAGCATTCTTCTATCCTCTGCTGAGCACATCTGTAACTCGTTAAATGTTCACTGCTTGTTTCCATGCAGTTTCAACACCTTTTTCAATTGTATTCTGACCACAATCCAGCAAATAGTTCCAGTAAAGTGTACAAGCTTGTTTCACCAAGTGTCTCATTTTCTTAGCATTTACACGTTGCTATTCATCCATCTCACATTGATAATGCTAGTATTTAAATACTTATTTTGCATTAATCTAAAGCTGATTATAAATATATGATCTTTCATACTCACCACTGATGTTACTTAAAATCATATTGTCAGAGTTTCTTATTTCATCAAATTTTGCAAAGATTGTTTGCAACCTATAAAGAACAAAAACAACAAAGGATTTTTACATCTCTGAAATCCCACTGGCTACTGATAAAAACAGAAATTAGTTTATTAGCATATATAAAGCAGCAATGCAAAATATACAAGGGATTAAGTGTATGAAGAAACAATTCCTAAAGGATTCCTCTTTAACTGAGCATCTTCAGAAATGCATAAAAAACAAAGTAAACTTAGCAAAGAACAAAAATAATGTTATTAGCATGATTAAAAACAACCTTCTATAGTTCAGGTTCAGTAATAGCACATATTGGGTATATATAGTCTATATATATATTTATTCATACTCAAAAATAAAAGGTTACAATTTGAACTATGGAATGTTCACTTAGAAGAAAAAAAAAAGGATTGCTATTTAATTTGTTCTAAGACTATTAATAATTTTCTTCAAAGTTTTTGTTCCATAAAATTTCCTCAGTTTGGTTATGAAAAGAGCTCTGTGCTAGTTAGCACTTCCACAGGGGAAAAAAACCCAAACAACAAGACTTTCTTCTAAACTTAAAATATCCTAAACACTTAAATTGTCCAACCCATACACCACAGATTTTAACTGTCACAATAGAGAATACACTGCAAATGCTTTGCTACATGTAAACAGCAAACAGACAAACAAAACTCAGGATAAACCAAACCAAAAAACTCCACAATCCTACATTTGCAATCTAGTCCCACAGGGCAGAAAATGGTGTTCAATCAAGAAAGCTGGCAAAACACTTCAACAGCCCTTTCTCATCACTTCTGCAAAAAACTCAATAAAAGCAGTGGAAGTATCTCCCAGAAAAATGTGACCCATGCATTAACAATAGATTTGTACTGACACTGTTCAGCTGCAAACAACTGAGAATATTTTCTTGTATTTCTCCAAAGACTTCTCTGAATTTTAGACTACTTGGAATACGGTAATATGTAACATGCACATGGGATTTTTAGCTCCAGGACTATCAGGACTGAATCCTGGTTTTAAATGAACAAAGTTATGAACTACAAATCACCTGACAATCTGCAGATCTCCAAACAGGTACAGTTCAGCTACATCAGAAGAAGCAGAGACTATACTACCCAATTCAAAATTTGCACTGATAGGCTGTCTTTACAATTGACAATCCAAACTGTTTTATGACAAAACAAGAAAAATGGGTAAGAACTACACCTGGGTATGAAAATTCTCACAAAGAGAAAAGTCAGGGACACACAAAGATTTTACTTCAGCATTTCATTGCGCACACACCACTTTTATGCAATGATCCATGCAGAGAGGCAGTGCACTAGTCTACATTCTCTGAGACTTGCATATCCCTTTCACTCACTGGGACCTCATTTACCTAATAAACCTCATCCTAATAAACCTTATTACCTAATCATGAAGAATGTGATAAAAAAATGAAATGCAGACAGATAACAGCATAAAAAATTTGAGCCTTCCCCCCCCACCTTTCCAACAATTTAGGATTCTCACGATGCATTACTTTTACTTTCCAAACGCTTCAAAGCAATATGCTACAGAGCAAATTTGTCCTGGACTTAGTAGGCCCACAACAAGAACTATACAGATCTTCACCAAAAGGCCTACCCTACTGCAAGGATCTAAAACAACACAACCAAAAACCCTCTTAATCATTTAAGTCGATAACCCCTAACACAAACCCGCAGTTATTCTGCCATCTCAACTTACCTCAAAACTAGATGTAGCTCAGTAGTAG
>NW_005054364.1:2323803-2338859 GCF_000277835.1 Geospiza fortis
CCCCTCTCCCTTTTGCACCACCATTGCATTTCCAACCAGTGCTGCCACAGCAAAATGTCTGAAATGGCAGCAATTCACAAATGTCACTGCTTTATTATTAAACCTCAAGTTTTGAAATAATCAGTTTTGCAAACCAAAGGCAATATATACTGAAATGGGGTTTTCTGCCCTTTGACTTGAAAAATTAAACCTTTTGAAATGAAATGTTTTTGGGGTAGTGAAATTTACTAATGACACATGAAATCCCATTAACATGCTATGTGCATTCAACCGTAGGAAGCGAGGAGTTCACACGAGAATCAATATCTATAACAATGCATTAGGCCATCTTGCTTTCATAACAAGAAGTTAATGTGTTTGCCTCATATGTTTGTGTTTATCAGGGATTGCTGTGAGTTCCCCTCAACAGTGCTGGATTCCACAGCAAACACTGCATTAGCAGTTCACCTAGTTAATGAGGAAGACTTAACAGTATATCTGAAAGGCTAAAACTGTCATCCCAAGAGAAACTAAATATGACTAGAGAGATTAACAGATTTGCCTTAAAATTTCACTTTGATTTTTACATCCTGTAAAGCTGATGTTATCCACTTGGCACAATTATTTTAGAGAAGTCAAAAGAAAAAAAAATATTTCCGGCTCTTTTGAACTTTGTTTTCAAAAATGCTTTCCTGAGTGTTTTAAACAGAAGCTAAAAGCAAAATGCTTCCTTGTAAATATGTTACAATAATATACATGTTGCCTCTCACTCTGGGCAAAATATTTGATAAAGTATTAACTATAAACAATTTTTTAAAAAGTGTTTGTCAGCAGTGGACGCTACATTGTCAGTGTTGCAGGCTGGAGAACAACACACAGTACTGCCACTCCTCACATTTTCAAAGCATGTCGTTATGACCAGAGACACACTCTACAGTATTTGTCATAATTGCAACAACAACAGAAGAGCCCATTATAACACAGCTGTCAACATGGTAAAGCACTACTGCAGAACCAACCCTCTCTTTAGAAGAGCTTACAGGATCTGTAACTACTACTTTGCAAAGTCTCTCACAACAAGTTCCTCTCTCCCTCTCCTCCCACCCTGCTCTTCTTACTACCTTCTTCTCTTATTTCTTCACATGGTGACAAGCAGCAAGGCAGTATGGGCTAGAGTCTCTAAAATTATTGCAACCACCATCAATTTAACAATGTTTACAGGAGGTTCAGCTCCTGGCAAAAGAGAGCCTGCCAAGAGGAGTCCAAGAAATTCTACAGGGCTGGATGAAGATCAGTTTTACTGGCAATAAGGAATGTTCTTTGAGAAGGGAAGCATTATTACTCCTTCATCTCATATCTGCAAGCCCAACTCCGGATGCGGCAATCAAAATCAACCACTGAAGTCACCACATGTCACTGGTGGACAGAAATACTATCTCCTTTCCCCAAACAGCCACAGACAGGTCTCCCCCAACTTCTCATATAGATGGGAAAATTCCCATTGACAAAAACCTCATGTTTGGGACAGCAGATACTTCTGGATGGGCTGTCAGTGAATGAATGAATGCATGAAGTTGTAGCACTTTAAATGGGTGCTCCTGGCAACATGCCAAACCCTCTCCTCCAGCAAGTGACAGGTCTCAATCAAAGTATGAACATACTGTGGTGAGGATGGGTAACAGGAGGAATGCATACGTACCCTGCTAGGACACAGCTTGAGCTGACGTGCACACACATGGAAACATGGATGCTTCCACAGAATGTGCACCACACTTCACGCTGAAAAGCTGTTTTTCATAACCATGCTTGATGGAATTCAACTGTTCATATGATGGGCAGAGGGGGTACCTAAAAGTGTGAACCTTGTGGTGAAGAGGCAAAAGAGCACCACTCCCCTATCAACAGCAGAAGGATAAAGAAGAAGAACGGATGGTGAACTAGTCTGTTGTTTATGTCCAAACTGAGTCTAAAGCAGGAAATGGCCCATATGAAACTTTGCAGTTGTTTCTCCATACTTCCCCCTTCCAAGAAAAAAAAAAGATCTTGAAGACATGTGTCCACATCTGGACACACAGATGGACCTCATCTACAACTTGAACTAGACAGATAAGTAGAATGTGCATACCACATAAAATGTGGTATTCAGAAACACATACTGCACTATGCTTCAACATTTTAGGAAATGAAGTTTTGGCCCTGGACATAGGAACTAAAATGACTGGTTTTTTACATTTCTGTTTCTCAAGGAACAGTGGGGAAATTTGTCAGATGAATTCCTCAATGATAAAAGCTTTTAACACTCAGACTAAGTAACTGCTATCCAGAGCCACGTATACTATTTCCATTCAGGGAAGATCAGCCACACAGATTCCATACTGTAAAACATTCAGTTTGGTCCATAGAGAACAAAACCTCTTCAGTATTTTTGGCTCACTGAACAATAAATATAACATCCTTTTTCAGTATTCACAAATATATTAGCACTACTGCTTTCAGGTCTGACACCAAAGACTGTCAAACCTTTCTGGCAGTAATTATAACAAAAGAAAAAACAACATCCAAATTTCCAACCACTGACTTGATACTGATTGTTCTGGAAAAGGAACGTGCTTCAAGAAAAAAGCATAATAATAATCTGAGATTTCTAAGTTAAAAAATAACAAGTAGAAAGAGGAACTCACTGATTTTATTTATAAACAAACTGACCAATTAATCTCAGTAAAGAAGAGAAATGCACTGAAGAAAAATAAATAGTAAATAAGTTGAATTGAACTACAAAAGTAACATCCCGTATTTTATTCATTACTTGGATTACGACAGGTCCAGTAAAGCCCTGCAGAAAATCCAGTACTTTCCACAAAGGCAAACCCTACCAGGTGCAGATTAGAAAACCTTTTAAGCCTACTATTATTAAAGTACTGACTGTATTTGGCTTTATACAGACACAACATGTATATACCATTTGCATATTTAAGGAAGTTGAACAATTTCTCAAAACAATGCTTGATTAACTTTCCTGCCTTCCTTTCAGCAGACGGGAGCTCTTATTTTCCAGTGCTCTAGGATGGAGTGCATTCAAGCAGCAACACACAGCTCTGTAATGTGTAATTCGTTATGCAAACAAAACAAGCCTACATTCTATTGATTCATGTGTGTACCAAACACTAAAGTAATAGATTTTTCTGCTAATATTTATGTTTACATGTAATTTTTAATGCACTGACTTACAGCAAAGGAGCTGCAATGCAGTTCTTTAAGGCTGAACTCAACAACTGAAAGCAGCCGTGTCTGAACTACAGATTATCTGTAATACTTAAAACCCTTAAAACCAACCCAGACACACACACACGAACACAGATTCCCCTCAAAATAATGATGACACTCTACATCAAAGAGTTTTCTTCCACAGATCATAGCTCCTGCATAACCACCTGAAAATTTTACTGCATTTAAGCAAAGGGAAAACCTCTGACAAGCACAGGGGAAGAAACGTCTTAAATGAGGTCTGCCTCTGAAGGAACAACAGTCTGAGCTACCACAGAGCTAATCTGTCTTTCCTGAGCTTTGTCAAACGCCTTCTTAGTTGTGTGAAGGAGTAAGACAGGACTACAGGAACTCTGCCTTCTGTCAGGGATGGATGGGACAGAGAGTAGCAGTCTCATGTTTAACTTGAGCAAATCATAACTCCCCCCTTTATCTCAACCTGAAACCTACTGCAGAGGACACAGCACTGACACTCAGCTCATGTACTATTTAACAATAGTCCTGACTGTCAGGTGCAAAACTGTTGGGAGATTTAGTGGCAACAACCCATTAAACATGCACCAAGTAGAGTCTTGCTTCTTTATGTAAATGCAAATTATACAACCATGCTTGCTTTCAGATCAGGGGGAATTTTGTATTCAGCTGATTCAGACAGTAGAAACAACAACTTGGCACTTACTGCAACTAAATTAGAAGCTGTTGATTGTCCTGAGGATACAAAGCATCTATGGTGTTTAATCCTATTTGGATCCCAAGATGTACTCAGACTGTATCACATGGAATTGTAAATGGTCAGGAACTTAAACTTACAGTCAGACCCAACATTCATTGCAAAAAGGTTGTGGTATCTGCACTCTTTTATTTTCTGTTCCAAAAGATGTCCAAGGCCCTATCTTAATGCAAGGAAGATCTTCTTGGATATGTTCCACTTATTTGATAGGAAACTTAATTTTTTGAATTGTAGTAATATGGCCTAACTTCTGTGGTAACCATATAACCCATTACTAGTCTAAAAACAAGACTATCATTAAATAGAAGAGAATGTGTGCGACTTCTCATTCTCATAGGCAGGGTAAACTTGCGTCTCAACAGTCTGAACTCTGCCTGGAATGAGAAACAATAAACTCAACATCCTTTCTTCCATGGCCCTTCTTCTTTCACGGAACCGTAGAATGATTTTGGATCATCCAGTTCCAACCCCTCTATCATGGGCTGGGATAACCTTTCACTAGACAAGGTTACTCAAAGCCCCATCCAATCTCATCTTGAACACTGCCAGAGACAGGGCAGTCACAGCTTCTCTGGGCAGCCAGTTCCAGGGTCTTACCATCCTCACAGAAAAGTTAGTTTCCTCATATCGAAACTAAACCTACCCTCTTCCACTAGCTCTTAGTTTAGTTTAGTTTAGTTTTTTAGATGGGTCTGATGGGGCACTCATCTGATATTCCCTCTGAAACCAAGTAGTAGACATATTCAGCTTTATCAAAAAGAAGTGAGATGAAGGGGATGGTAAAGTGGTATACTCATATATAAGGGGTTAACACATTTTAAGAAGTATAAATTGTTTTAACAAGGAATTTTAAAGATTTTATGGAATAAACAGTCTTTCTCACTAAGTACAATTTCAAGCTCTGTCTAGCTTTCTTAATTAATCAAACGTAGAAACAAAACAATGTTTTGTTTTATATCAACTAATATGATAATACTACTAATAATATAATAACTAATAATTATAACTAATTTTCTTTTATATAAACTAATCAACATACAACACAGTCAAGAACTCTAGTAACATCATACTGAAAGGCAAAACTAACTAGACTATAAAATAAAAATTACAGCAATTTTCAAACAGAGGTTTTAGTGAGTTTAAAGTTCAGATAAGAAACAGTAAAACATAAGTGTCTCAGAATTACAAAATCAGAACAGCTAACTCACCTTCCAGGAGGAATTCCTCTTTTTGTAAGATCTACTCGTACTTTCTCTCCCACATGTCTGTAAACCTCTACAATGGCTAGTATGGCAGCATCTCTCACCTGTGAACAGTTTAAATTGTTAATTTCAGGGTTATAGAAACCAAACAACAATTGCTGACAGGCCACTCATCGTATAGTTTCTATGGCCCTGTATGCCAATGCAGTTGAAACAGTGAGGGAGAAAAGGAAAGGAAATACAACTGTTATAGCAAGATGGCATTTGTTCCAAGTTATAGCATGTCCAGATGATAAAAAATCCTAGAAATAACAGCTTTAGAGGGAATTTCTGGATCTGACATAAGAAGAACATTTGTGGAAAAAATGTGCTTTATCTAGGACTCGCTCACAGCAAGCAATACTTTCAAAAGTTAGCTCCTGCACTCACTCTTGACATTTCATCTTGCTTTCATCTGTTTTGACACACAGCAAGGTCCTTCTGGAAGACTAAGACTGCCCACAAGAGTGGACCAAAGTGATCAGCATTTTCTTTATTTATTTCAACTGGAATCAGGTGGTATGATATCAGCACAAGAAAGGGAATAGGGCAGGACAGTGGAAGGGGAAAGAACAGAGGAAAGAAAGGAGATAGAGTGCCTCTTCAAAAATTTTAAACCATGGTCATCACAATAAAAACTGCCAAAATTGCATTTTAGTAAATGCCATTATTCTTTATAAAGAATGTCTGGAATTAATTTAGTATTATTCTTTGCAGCAGTTCAAACTAAACATACAATCGCTCTAGCAAGATGAGAACTACATCCTTACTAATGATCAGCAAACAGGACAAAGTCTCAACAGAATTTCTCTAGAACAGAACAGTGCTACACAGCACAGGGGAGATAAGAACTTTCTGCATTCAAAAATTAAGCATAAAGACCAATCCTGTTTAAAAGTCCATCTCCTACCAGTGTTATCTTCTCTCTTACTGTATTCATAGTCTTTTCCCTCAAACACAACTTCAGATAAATCAAAATATTTTAACTGTTTCCACTGGAAGATTTTTCGAGGTTCAGATGTCACCATTATGAACCACTTCCTGATTTTCACTGCAGATGTTTTTGCTTACTTTAATGATTTTAATGACAGTCCTTGTTCTTAAATGCCATTTGGGTTCCAAGTGGAAAATAATTACACATAATGTTAACTTCAGCAAATTTGGCAAACTAGCGCAGGTTTCATGTAAGGGCTGCTTGTAGACGTAATTTTTGTGTGCCAATAGCTTATTTTTTTATTTATTTCTTTTCAACAGGCTCTGTAAGAAACAACTACTTTCAGCAATTACTAGTTTCAACTTCTGAAGACAAAACTAAAGGGACCAGTATATCGTGATACTGCTGCCTTTGCAACTCTACTTTCATCTTCCAGTGAATGGACTGATTAAGATGAAATTTGGCTTACTTTTTCTCATGGTAGAAAATAATGATCTGCTGCACACAAGGACTCTTATCAGCTTTTCTTTGAATGCTTATATATATTTTGCTTTCACTGCTCTGTCAAAGTATACTTGTTCAAGGCCCAATAAGTACTGAAATCCTTACCTGACTGTTGGAGTCACCAAATGCTATACACAAATGTGGTACCAACTTGCTGAGGATTAATGGTTGTGCACCGTAACTAAAAAAAAAGAGGAGTGTTTTTTAAGAAAAAAACAAAAAATAATTTTTGCAGAAGTGAACTTTTGGCTTAGATTTCATAGAATACAAACTGACATCAATCAAGTTCTGTCTCTCTCTTACTAGTCCTTTATGTACTTTTAAATAAGATAAATTTCTGTAACTTTAGTTTTTCTTTCAGAAAGCCCGCTACTTAAGTTGTTTGGTTTTTCCCATATATTAATTTAATTGAAGCAGACTCCCTAAAGGATTACTTTCAAAGAAAAATGACATTCAGAAGGATAGAACCATTACATCTCCATAGAAACAAAAAGCTTACATGTTTAAGGTAGCAACAAGACACAAACACACTCCTTCTCGGGATCGGTAATTCTTGTGTTTAAAACCAACAGCAAGGCGTTCCCAAATGTACTATAAAAGCAGAAATAATGGTCTTTAATTACCAGAAGCACAATACAACATAATTCTATTCCATATAATTACATTCATAATAGTTGCAAAAAAAAAAACCAGGCAGGTCCACTGGAAAAGTGATAAAATTAACTTATGAAATGCACAATATGGAACACAACACAGATTAATTCTACACCAAAACCAATTCCTAAAACAAAGTCGTTCAGCAATCTAGCTGAGTATTTTCCTTGTTTAACAAACAGCTCTTAAAACATACAGAATTGTTACAGTTAATGCACACAAAACAAACATTAACATTACAAACTACTGACTCAAGCAGAAGTTACTATATTCTTTTTGCTTCATATTCTGTTTCCCTGCCAAAATTTCCTCATATCCCTTTTAGCTTGTCCTTATCCCTACTCCTGCTGTCCCACTTCTCCCTTACTTTTGCTTTAGATCTATTTCTTCATTTTTTGATTACTTCTTGCCCCCTCATTCTAATTCCTGGGCTTCCATTTTTGCTCTGCTTTCGGTTCTCCTCTCCGTGCTGGTGCCGCTTCCTGTGGTATGATCCCCGGGCTCGCTGAACCCTCGCTCACCTCCTTGCGCACTCGTTTTCCTCTGCCCGCCCTGGCTCTCTGCCTGCTGCCTTTATCTCGTTACCTTTCCATCTCCTTGCCGTGCTCTAGCTGTGTATCAGGGCGTTGGAAGCACAAAGGTGGAGCAGAGGAGCTCGGGGACTCTCCCTGGGAGCAGATGCACGGGCTCAGCCTGCAGCTCGCCCCAGCTGCAGCGCTGCCATTGCAGCCCGGCCAGCATCCGGGCAGTGTTGCCTAGCGATGGATGGCTGCACACTGCCAGGAGCTGCACACTTTGCAGCCCAGGCACCTCCCTCCCGCCAACTGCACCCCGGAGTGCTGCAACTGCAACCTATAATGACGCCACACAAAGCTGCTAAAATGTATTACATACTAATTATTGCAATCGGCTTTCTGGAAAAAAAAAAATAAAGCCCTCACAAACAGCTGTTGATCAACAAAAACAGAGCATAAGAGCAGGGAATATGCACCCTCTTTATTAATGAGGTAGCATGCTTCAGAGCAGACATAAAATTTTCCAATTAGAGCCCTGCTTGATAATTTTGTCCCATCTGTGGTTTTTTGTTTGTTTGTTTTATACTTCATTGCATTTAGAGAAAACAAACCTTAGACAAGCAGGATATGGCTTGCCAAAACTGCATAGCTTAAAAACAAAGAACAGGATTTTACGGAAGAAAACATCCTTCCAATTAACCCACTGTCACGGACAAACGTGGGAAAAAGGAAATCTCCTTGCTAGATGTATAAAAATACAGGTAGAGAGGGAACTGCAGACTACTGAAATAAGCAAAACAGACCAAAGAGAAATTTCATCTTTCACTGAATTATCCCTGAAGAACTAAATTTTTAAGCAGAGAAATTCAAATGGCTGCTTAGAAATTTTAACTCTCTGAAGTTCCTAGCAAGAGTTGATGTCAACCTCTCATTACCCTTTCATGCACATTTATACCACCTATATTTTTATGCCTTCCTGCCCATAAACAGCTACCTCTAGTTCTTGCTCATAAAAGAAACAAAAAAACCCCAAACATCTAAAATAAGTAAAGGATTTAACAACAGGACAAATTAAATCTTATTCAACAACATGCTAGAAGAGGCAAGGTGAGCTGACTAGAAAGATATTTACAGGACTTATCTTCAAACAATTATTCCATTCAGCTCTTCTAAAGGGATGCTTCACTGCAGCAGAGAGCCTAAAGCTCTGTATTTCGGTGTTGGAGGCACAGGAAAGACTGCTGTTTTGGTCCCTGCTGTGAGGATGATTGATGCTTTTCATCCAAAGTTGTAATGACCCATAAGCTCTCCCGAGAGCAGACAACCAAAGCCAGGCTTCTCCCACCCTGGGGGAGCTACCAGGAGAACCAGACCTTGTCTTACACACACATGCTCTTCCTTGGACCCCACAAACCTCATATGCTTTCTGACACAGAGTCATCTTCATAGAGGATGGAAACTTCTTCCATCACCTCTATGTACAACCTATCAACTCTGCACAAAGATGGACTAACAATGTAAAACTTTCCTGACAAGGGTTTAGCTCAAAACAACTACCATCACTTTCTTTATCAGCAACTGAAGGTATCTCCAAGGTGCTCTGCTGTGCACTTGTCCAAATGCTGTTGCTGTGGAGGCACTGGTCTCTATGCCAGGTATTTGGGAGCATCTTGGGCACAGGAACATGTCATTTATGAACTGCTGGCACTTTGACACAAAAAAATACTGCCAGGTCTCTTGGTCAATGAATATAAGCAACACTGCAGCTTGTGAATAGATAAAGGCACGTCTTTGTGGATGATATTACTAGACCCTGATGCCTAAATCCCAACCAGACCAGTAGCCAAAGGGAAATTAAAGTGTTCTGTAACATGCTACGTGTTTTATCAAACAAAGCAACTGACAATAATTTTCTCACTCCAAATAAAGTTCACAACATCTTATTCACTGCACACAAACATTCCAACTTGAATCTATGAATAAACAAAGCCAGGAATTAGCACATACAAAACCCCATTTTTTTTCCTATTAACCTCTAGAATTAGAACTCAGAAACAGATTTTCTTCAGGAACTGAAAACTCCAATACTAAGTTCTTACTCACATCCAGGGTCTCCAGACTCCAAATAACATCACTATTCAAGAACATAATCTTGTTAAACAGTCCTCCATTTTTCAGACTCACAGAGTCGAGATATAAGATTAAGCACTCAGAAGCCACATAATGCTTAGAACTGAAGGCTGAGTTAAGCAAGCCTCCTTACAACCAAAAATGACAAGCCAAAGGGCAACTTATCCCCACCTCAGTTTGTCCATAGTTCACAGAGCATTGTTGTCATACAGCTAGAAGGCCAAATTCTCTTAAGTTAGAAATGTGCACCTTAACTGTAGGACTAGTCCTACATGTTCAAGTACAATTCTAATTTTAAATCAATTTCGAGCTAATTAAATTATTTATTCCCACTGTCCAAACCCAGAAGACACTTTAATTAACAAAGTCCTGTCACATGGCATAAAAACATCTACTCAGAATTAAGCTATGATGTGCAAAATATGCAGAATCACATCGTGCCAAGATTTTTATCTTTAGCTGAACAATACATCAGTGTCAATCTATTAAGAGTATCTTTAACATTTACACCATTAACAGTGGCAATAACATTGTGACATGTTCAAAGTTCATACAAAAGTCATAAGCTCACTGGAGGCCTCCATCTGAATCTGCATTAAGTAATCATACCATGGGTGGTGCTGCTTCACTCATCAGTTTCAATATAAGATTCTGTGCTTGCTCTCGAACTTGGTCTTTGGCATCTCCCATACGATCTATCAAAGCCAGGAGAACTACAGAAAGACAGGGGGAAAAAAAAAGAAAAAGTAAAAAAGATTAAACACCCAGTGGAGATTTTGTAATGCGTGAAGATATTTTTTGAAACAGATGTAATATACATGTCATTCAAAAATAAAAGCTGAGTTTAAGTAGGCCACAATATTTTAAAGCCTCAAGTGCATTTCTGAGTATTTTATAAGACTAACAACAAATGCATAAGGCTGAAATGGAAGAAAATATTAACTTTGAACAGGTTAAAAAGAAACCAAGATTCCCATCTTCAAAACGGTGTGAATAACTTTGATTTCGTCTTCAAAAAATGTTCCACTTAGCTTCAGAATATCTGGCCTTTCTAAAAAATAATGCTAGGCGTGGTGAGTGGCAAACAATTGGAATAGAAATATACAACTATTTCAAAATCAGTGTGACTTTGCTGTCTATTGTAAGAAAATTGAAAGATTTAAATCCCTTTATTCAGACAGTGTATCTTCAGGAAACCCAGCCTTAATTCAGTAAAAGCATTGTTAAAAATTACATTGTTAAAACAAGCATCCTTAAACACTATTTAAGTAAAATTGCATGACAGCTGATGATTTCACACCCTAAAAATAAGTAAAAATCAAAATTAAATGACTTGCCAATTCTTTTTGTTTGCTTTTCCAGACAGAAGTTTATAATTCCATCAGATAAATTAATGCTATGACATTAGGAAAGATATCCCAATGAACACATAGCCAGCTCCGTGCTGTGCAAGACGCGCTGCTGTACTGGTTCCCAATCCTCCATCTGGGACCTACTCTTCTTACAAATGAGGGGTGATGATACTGAGTGTGCTGCTTTCCTTCAGAAAGCACAACTATTAGAATTGGTGGATTTGGTGGAGATGTCATCCCTCACAGGACAGTGATGTAAGGTAGTCCAAGTAAAAGATAACCATCTTCATAGCTAAAACAACTTTTTGCTACATTTGGTAGTACATCACTGAACACCTGAGAATATTTTGCAGTTACTGCCTGACCTCAACAGACTGCTAAAGAATTTCTGCTCACTAAAGAAATAACTGTATTTGGCTATTGCTTGAAAGGCAGATCTGAAGTAATTTTACCAGTACTTAATGATTTTATAGTAATAACTAAACAATAGATTTGCCAGCAAAATAAAGGGAACAGAATCATACATTCTAAGGAGGTTTCCTGAGTCCCCTGTTCCTACATCAAAAACAGCAGCCATTTCTGTACCATGATTGTTACTGACAAATACACTGCTGAAGCTGGGATTTCCCCTCCTGCGATATCTCAAGGCTTTCTTAGTGTCCTAATCTGAGTATTTAATTCTACTGGTTCTGGATAGTCCACTGACATCTTCAGCCACCATTATCAAGGTTTTGTGTTTTTCATCTATCTTCTCTACCCTTTCTCCTCTGAAGAAAATAGTACAGCTACTTTTGTTTTGCAGTTTGAAGAGTTTGGGGGTTTTTTGTTTGGGTTGGATTACCATTTTTGATAGCGTGGGACTTTTTCTTTATGGTTTGGGTTTTTAAGGGGTGCTTCTGTTTTGTTTGGTGGTTGGGTTTGGTTTTGGGGTTGTTTTCCCATTTTGTGAACAAAGAAAGAAGTCCAGATCTTAAGAAGTTATTTTTGGGAATACACAGCTGACCACTCCCATGAACTTCCAATCACTTATACACCTACTGATTACATTTTTCTTGCCAACAGTACTTTCCATGTCCATTTTCAGCACTTCTGAACTGACCCTGTCCCCATGCCTTACACTACTAGTGATGTCTCTACACTGACCTGACTGCGGGGCAGATGAAGGCAATTCTGGCTTTACAGAGAAGGAAACAAACACGGCCAGTGCCAGTTCTGCGGGAACACGGCTCCTTTGTGACTAATT
This sequence comes from Geospiza fortis, assembly GCF_000277835.1. Classification (NCBI taxonomy): domain Eukaryota; kingdom Metazoa; phylum Chordata; class Aves; order Passeriformes; family Thraupidae; genus Geospiza; species Geospiza fortis. The sequence continues at coordinate 2,336,350 of NW_005054364.1, forward strand.
AGCACTCTGAGTCATTTGATGGAGCTGCAGATACCAGGGCTCTGCTCAAATCACCAAGGCAAGCACAGAGAACAGCTAGGAGAAGCTGCTGAACAGAGATGAGGTCACTGAGTTAAACTAAGCTATGACACAGCCTGCAGATTTAGTGTGTGCAGCTACTGAACACAGCAGCCTTTGCCACTCCTGGAGCTCTGACAGAGGGACAGCACGCTGTGGGAGCTGTTAAAGGGCCCAAATGGCTGCAGGCTGGGCTTTTTTCCCCTAAAAGCTCAAGTTTCTGTAAGACTCCATATACGGCATGATACATTCTATTTGCACAAGACAAAAGAAATTAGGCTGTTGAATGCTGGCAACCACCAGCTGGTTTCCAGTGTGGCTGTTCATCTTCTCTGTCAAAATAAGCTCCAACAGGAAATCACTGGAAGTTGGGTTTCCTATTGATCAAGTTTCAAAACAGAACATCATTTTGGCTGCTACTTTTCCTTTAAGATGTACAAGCTTTCTCACCTGCATTATTGAATTAGTGTCTCTCTTTATACTGCAATGCAAACACATGCATTTGGTTGTTCCTGGCATCAGCCTGCAAACTCAACAATCTCAAACAGATGTCAGAATTAAAAGAAGGGTGACAAAGAAGAAGTAGGACCATACATGAAGACTATATTCAATATGGCAGCCTCCTAACAAGTTACTCAGTGAGGTGTATAATTTGTCACATGCAGTCTGGACTGAACAATCCTACTGCTTTATATTAACCATATCCATCTTTTATCTTCTGTTGCCTAAATTCTTACATTATTTCAAATGGATTTTAGAAAACCTAATAATATATGACATCTTTCTGTTATTTATTTCTGTTGATATGCTGAGAAAAAAACTACAGTAAATTTAGGAGACAGCGATTCCTTTTGCAGATGTTGGTTTTTTTTTCTTTGTGAAGCACTGTATTTCATTCAACTTGCCTTTTCGCCACATTTTAGCATGTTGTCAAAGTTTCTTACCACATCCAGCCACTCCTGAGGTTTTCCTGTTAAGATTTCTACATTGCAGAAATCTCATTCTCCCGAGGATTTCCTGCTAAGATTTCTACATCACAATTTTACAGGCTTTGATTACTGAACAAAACCTAAAAGCGTTAGCAAAAATACTCCATAGCGGACATTAATTCTACCAGATCTACCTCAAACTGACCTGCTATTTCATAGAATCACAGAATATTCTGAGTTGGAAGGGATCCATCAGGATCATTGAGTCTCACTCCTGGGCCAGAGAGGACACCAAGAGTCACATCATGGGCCTGAGCGCATTGTCCAAATGCTTCTTGAGCTCTGTCAGGCTTGGTGCTGTGACCACTTTCCGGGGGAACCTGTTCCAGTGCCCAACCACCCTCAGGGTGAAGAAACTTTTCATGATATCCAACCTAGACTGCTCCTAGCTCAATTTCAGGCCATTCCCTCAGGTCCTGTTGCTGTTCAGCACAGAGCAGAGATCAGTGCCTGCCCCTCCTCTTTCCTCACAAGGAGAGACTGCCATGAGGTCTCTCCTCAGTCTCCTCTTCTCCAGGCTGAACAGATCAAGTGACCTCAGCCACTCCTCACATGGCTTCTCCTCCAGACCCTTCATGATCCTTGTTGGCCTCCTTGGACACTTTCTAATGACTTAAGATCTTTTTTATGTTCTGGTGCCCCAAACTGCACTCAGCACTTGAGATGAGGCCACCCCAGTGCAGAGCAGAACAGGACAATCACTCCCTTTAATTGGCTGACAATGCTGTCCATCTACATCTAAGCTGCTATTTATGCCTTTTTCTGCCATATTCATAACAGAGTTTATTATCCCATCAGTTTCTTTTTCCATTGCCTTCCTTCTCTTATCTCAGTAAATCTGAATACATTTTCCTTTATCCAAATTCACCAAATAATTTTATCACCACTAGTTGGGACAGTAGATGCATGAGTTAAGACCAAAACCAGCCTTCAGAGTCAGAGTACAGCCTGAGAGATTAAATATTTATTTCCTCTACTAGGATTGAAAATGATAAAACAAGTAAATTGCAGAAATTGCCTAGAACAACAATGTATTTTTAAAAAACTGAGCTGTATAACTACATGACCCCTGCAGCAAAGAACGCCATAGGTAGCACAAACAATTTCCTTCTGTGAAACTTTAATAAGAGCCCCTTCTGGAGCTTTTCAGTTTGTATTGTTGCTTTTTCTTCTCTTCTGACCACTTATACCTGCCGCTCTTTGTATATCTGTGCTCTTTTCAAGTCTCAGGTCTACCTATTTCTATGAATCAACTTTAGATAGTCCATTACTACAGGCTTAGAAAAAAGCATTAAGTAAAAAGGCATCTTTATTGAGGAAACGTTATCAGTGCTGGCAAAAATTCTGTTACTAAAAAGAAAAGTCTTTGAGGACAGAAAGAGATTAAACCTAGGCAGCAATATCTTCCTTGTTTCCTCAGAAACCTTGCCAGCTCAGGCAGCAGTGTTGAACAGCTGTCACAAG
>NW_005054364.1:2338869-2358497 GCF_000277835.1 Geospiza fortis
CTGCCCCTGCAATTAGGGCAGTCTCTGTTCTGGGCAGGATGCTCAGGAGAGAAAGGCATCCCACAGGGCCAGCCACAGGGACAGCCTGACAGATCCATGTGGTCAAGGGGCTATTTCTAAGCAAAGAATCATAAGCAGGCTCTCAGAGAGGGCCTCAGTGCTCCCCACCTCAACAAAAAATCCTGGCCATTTTAATCAACAGTAATTTCAGACACTAATGTGCTTCTTGGGGTCTCTCCAGGAGCTAATTAAGAAAAGCATTAGTGGGATTAATGACACATACTGTTCATCATCAGTAGCAGAGAGGAAGAAACAAAAGCTTTTTTTATATGATCTATCCATGTGCCTATCAAGGTGTCAGTCTAAGGAACATGAGAACAGTCTTAAAGGCCAAAGAGTTTCAAGAGGTGTATTAAACCTGAAAGAAAAGTAGAAGATAGAAAACAAATATTCACGGCATCTTCTGAAATTTTTAAGCTCTAAGCTAGGCTTTTTACATAACTAGAATTAATTAGAATCAAGCTGAAAGCAAAGAAGGCTAGGATTTCTCTACTCTGAGTTAAAAGCACTGCATTTTGAGGTGTCATATCGTGAAATGCCCACGGACAGCAAGCAGATGGCATTCTAAATCACAGCCTATCACTCAGGCATGGATCACTTCAGGTAAAATTCATTCCCACTACTAATAAACTCCAGCACTAGCTAGCCAGGACAAAAAAAAACCCTAAAACCAAGAAAAAGCCTGCATAGATTTTTACTTTTTTCACTGGAACTTCAGAGAATCTAATCACAAAGATGAAAAAAGTTGTGGCTTTAATCAGTTATGACCTTCAGCTGTGACCATTAACTAAAGAGGAAATCAAAGAAAATTTAAGGATTTTCTGAGGCATTGTAGGAAGTTAGTATTTTTGTTACATTTAAAAATACAAAAGCAGCTATTATGGAGAAAAAAAATACAAATAATGGACTATACTCTAAATGCCTTTTCAGGAAAAGAAAAAAAAAAACATGAAACAGTCAGCATTTACTGTTTAAGAAAATCCTACAACAATCCGAAACAGCTTTTCCTGAGGTCAGTAAGCTATAAAATGAAAGGCAATATCAGACAGAACACCTGACTTGCATTTAGATGCAACAAGGCATCCTTGAGACAAGATATCCTTCATATAAATAAAAAAGCCTGCTTTACTTTATCTGAACAACTCAGTTTCTTGAGTTATTTAATTTCCAAGTTTTCTCTAACGTATAGCTTGGCCATTTTTTAAGCAAAGACATGGAACAGATAATTTTGAAGGTCCCTTCCAACCTAATTATTCCAAGTTTTATGTTTAGCTGTTCTGCAAACATTTTTAATATTGAATTCTCAGCAGAATATGCCCTTAGTCTCAACATTTCAATTAAATTAATAAAAATGAAAAATGAGAATAAAATTCAGTCAGGCATTAACACCTGAAGATCCAGCATTTTTCTACATGTCATATATCCATGGTAGCTCATGCTAATACAGTTCTTGGTCTGCATGAATTTCATGGATTTTCAAAGCATATCTCCATACCACATTAAAACCACTTATTTACTCTACTCTCTAATAAGTAGAGAGAGTAGAGTAAACCACTCTCTCTACTTATTAGAGAGTCACAGCTTGAATAAACTGCACACTTGAGTCTTCTCCACCCAAAAATTCAATCATTAAGTAAGAGAAAAAGCAAAAACTTACAATTTGGGTGTCACTTACTAAACATTGATTTCCTCAAACAAGTATTTCAAAATTCTTGGACCAACTGCTTTCAATCCAATTCATTCAAAAATGATGCATGTTGCAAGCCCTTACAACTGCTTTAAAACACATCAAGTAACACAGAACCATTTAGGTCAGAAAAACTCTTCTAAGATCATCACGCCCAACCACTAACCCAACATTGTCAAGGCCACCGCTAAACCACGTCCCTCAGTGTCATATCTTTGGGAGACTTCCAAATACCTCCAGGTGATTCAGAGGTGATTCAGCCTCTTCCCTGGCCAGTAGTGCTTGACAACATTTTTCCTAATATCCTATCTGAATCTCCCCTGGCACAACTTGAGGCCATTTCCTTTGTGCTATCACTTGTTTCTTGGGAGCAAAGACCGATCTCCACCTTGCTACAACCTCCTTGCAGGTAGTTACAGAGAGAATAATAAGGTCACCCCTGACCCTCCTTCTCTCCAGGTTTCCACAGCTGTTCCTCACCAGCCTTGTGCTCCAGACCCTTTCCCAGCACTGTTGCTCTTCTCTGGACATGCTCCAGCACCTCCATGTCCTTCTAGCAGTGAGGAGCCCAAAACTGAACACAGGATTTGAGGTGTGGCCTCACCAGTGCCAAGTACAGGGGACAATCACTGCCCTGGTCCTGCTGGTCACACTATCCCTGATACAGGCCAGGACACCACAGGCCTTCCAGGCCACCTGGGCACAAGCTGGCTCATGTTCAGCCACTGTCAACCAACACTCCCAGGTGCTCGTCCTGCAGCTCTGCCTGCGGTTGTTGTAACCCAAGTGCAGGACCTGGCATTTGGTCTTGCTGACCCTCAAACCACTGGCCTCAACCCGCTGCTCCAGCCTGTCCTGATCCCTCTGCAGAGCCTTCCTACCCTCCTGCAGATCAACACTCCTGCCCATCTTAGTCTGATCTTCAAACTGTTTGAATGTGCCTTTCATTCCCTTGTCCACATAATGGATAAAAATATTAAACAGAACCAGCCCCAGTGCTTAGTCCTGGGGAATACCACTTGCCACCAGTCACCAACTGGATTTAATTCCAGTGACCATCAACCTCTGGGCTCAGCCATCCAGCCAGTTTTTAAGCCACTGAAGAGTGCACCCATGCAGGACATGAGCAGCCACACTTGCAGGCTTGCTTCATTGTAACAATAAACTTGATGGAGCATTTCAATTAGTCTGAGGACACTAATTTAATCGCTCTTCCAACACTTCTAGAAGCTACCTGGTAAAAAATTTAAACACTTCAAATTTGTTTCACACGTTAATACATGGCCCTACAACTATCTTTCAAAACTATAGTGGTTCCTTTTCATAGTAAGATGAATTTGAAACTACTATTAAACATATCAACACATTTACATATGGAGTTTTTGTGGGTGAAATGTGTATCCCTATTGAGACTTATACATACAGGAACATATACAAATACAACCTATCTGTGTTTCATCGTTTTAACTGTCAATTATATTTCCTTTAATTTTCAGGTAAGTACAATATTTTGCAACATTTTGTGCAGTTGTATGTAAAAGCTAATGTCAAAACAGTTATGTAACAGACTAATGGACAGTTCAATATATGCAGAAAAATATGTCATGGTATAATACTGCACAGTAAAACTGAAACAGATTCTGTATACCCTTATTGTATTCTTTCTTTTCCTTTTGACAATAAGGAGAAGGCCAAGTCATATTCACTTGTTTTAGAAAACAGAACTAAAAGTATGAGCAGACACTTTTCCCAGAAATCCTATCATCCAGACACATATGCCCATAATTCTAATTGTCTCTTTTATTTTGGATATATACGATTACTTTAATAATTATGTGATCACCTGGGAAAAGAGACTGTGATACAGTAATTATGTACTCTTATGTAATATCTCTTTTAATCACAGAACAAGCAGTAGTTTTAAATACCAAAAGATGTAACACTCAAACACTGCTTTATTTTTCCCAGAATACAGACACAGTCTTATGAAAGAACACATACCCTGGTATTTATTGCTTCCAAAGTATTTTCAAAGATTTTAAGTGGAAGTACTAAAAGAAAGATTCCAAATTTGTCTGTCTAGACTCTCAGAACACTGATGCCAGCTGCAGAGCACACTCAATGTTGTTAATCATAAAAGGATAACACCTTACAAGAAATTTAGTGCAACGTTGGATGGTTGCCTAGGAAACTGAATTAAGTCTCTTATCAGGCATTATACTCCAATACAAAGATCACTAACATGCTCTCTGAAATACTGGAAGGTATCTGTCCTACGACTGTTGTATTGGTTTTGCCCAAATGTAATTTACAGCATATATGTAGGTTGCAAAGACTGTAGTACAGCATTCATGTTTTTCACTTCATAGCAGAAGCCTGTAATGTTTAAGGGAGTGAATATTCACTGACATTAGCGTCTTCCGCACTTAAGGAAATCCACCCCCATCAAAACAGAACAGGAAATTAAATTGGGATGGAGTGTGAAAGGTGGAATGTTTTCCCATATTGCAGTTGGATAATATATTATTATACTTCCATCATTTACTGAGATCTGAATCACAAATAAAAACATCTCAGGGTCACCAGAATGTAAGTCTTTATTAAAAGAAAAATGTATTTAAAATTGCAGGTATGTTATAAGAGAAAACAGTGGTAAAATTGAAACTTCACCTAGAAAAGAGGCTGCATTGTATTTTAAAAAAGACAGAACAAAGCAAGTAGGTATTTTACATCTATCCTGCTTTGCTAGTTATGGTGTAATCCCTGGTTTTTTTTGAGAATGCAGGTACCTACAATAGCTTAGTGCAATAAATGAGAAGTTAACTATAGTTCGAATATTTCAAAGTAATAAATGAATTCCATGTAAAAATTCTGTTATGTTTGCCTTCAAAAAATAATACCCTCACATTTATTTGACCAAAATAATAGAAAAAATATATATAAAATATTACCAAGATGGTCTGTGGGGCCCAAAGAACTTGCTTACTTAGCTGGACTACTTTGCTTACAAATTTCTCAACATTTTCAAGCTTGATTCCATGATTTTTGTTTTCTCCTCATATCGCCTAAACCACTGCTCATCTGCAGTAGACGATTATATACCTCATTAACAATATCCAGGTAACTTAGCTGGACATAACCAAGAGAATTACTTAACTGGACATAACCAAGCTAAAAAAAAGAAAAAAAAAAAACAAAAAAAATCCCTAAAATGGCAGTCTGCATAGAACACTTGCTTCTTGTCAAATGCATAACTATGGATATGGATTGTATGAGATTCAACAAGGCCAAATAGTGGGTGCCCTATCTGGGTCACCATCACCCAATGTAGTGCTACAGGCTGGAGAAGCATCTGGGAAGTCAAATAAAAAATGAAGTGGTACCTCACAGGGCTGTAAGAGCTCTCTGCAAACACCTGCGCAGAAGGTAACTCAGCTAACAGAGTGAAGCTGGACTTTCACACAGCTCTCAAGAAGGGGTCTTGCCCTAAGGATAAAGGCATGGAGCAAGGACACTGCCCTGGAGAGTGGGCCCCAAATCCACCATCATTGCACAGGAGACAGGGTGTTGTAGTAGACATGCATGTATTAGGTAAATTTTCAGGAAGCAGCTATGTAACAGAGGAATCTATAATCAATAATTACAAAAATAATAGATGACAAATACAAACAAATGCAATTATGCTACTATGAACATACAGCACCTCTCTAGTATGGTGTGGCAGATATGGCTTCCTCAACTCAAATGTACCACAACAGAAAGGCACTGAAAGGGCAAACAGTTGTATACAAGAAACAGCTCCATTGTGTCTTTGAGCTGGGGCAGAGGGAGGGATAGCAGAGGACAGGCATGGAAGAGATCCATAAATAGAAACTGGCAGTCAGGAAGGTAAGAAATGTTGGCTCACCTCTGTAACACAAGATCTAGCAAGCACCAAGTTTTTCAGCAATCAGTCCAAACAAGTTTGCATACTTAAGAACTTCTGCAGAACACTGCAAAAGCCAAAGATCTATGTGGGTCAGAAACTAAACAGAAAAACCTGTAGGAAAACAAAGTGAAAGGACAGACACTGAAGACACTATGTGCCTCAGCTGGCCCTAACCTGTAAGACTGCTGACAACTCCTACTGATGAAGGAGTTACCACTGCCTGTTTCTCCTGTCCTTACTTTCTTCTCAGGCATCTGCAAACAAATCACTGTCAAATACAAGTCTTTGGTCTGAACTTACTGGAGTCAGATTACATTATAAGACAAATCTGCAGAGTCAACAGAACATGATTTAGGAAACTCCGGGTTTAAGTTTTCTTGAAGGAAGCAGTTCTCTGGTCCACCAATGTGCTTTTAATTATTCTCATAAGCCCTGGACTACACAAACCTCAGACACTTACAATAATGTTTTTATAATTACCGCTTCACTGACAAAAACTGAATAATATTCCATTCTTGTTATGAAACTTGGAGAGAGAGCTAACAACTGAGGAGAATTCATATCACTCTTTTTAAACGTTACCTAAAATATTGTTTTCTGCCTTAAGTGAGACTAAGATTTCAGCAACTGTTAGGTTTGTTTATACAGAAGTTGATCATGAACGACAGTAACTTGCATATTTCTACAGGTCTTTATTCTGGAGATGCTCAGAGCATCAGTTTCAGCTGAAAGCACTGCTTCTTAGCTTAACTGAAAAATACTTTGAGAATACACAGCTTCAGATGTTATGTGTGTTCGACGGTCACCCAGTGCCACTACTCTTTCTCTTCTGTTTTTTTAATATAAATACTACTGAAATTTAAATATTCAATTTGCACATGGTCTGACTCAACTACTGTGACAAGAAAAGCCTAAACCAACAAGAGGATTTTCAAGTTATTCTCAGATAATTCATACTTAAAATAACAGAGAAAAACTGAATAAGCTTCCCAGCCTTCTTTTAATAATGTTACTGTAATTTTACAGTCTTAAAATAAAAATCCAAACCTAGCCAAACTCTGGAGCAAAACAGTGTTTGTAGCTACAAATGGAGACTATTCAAAAATCAATACTGTGCATAGAACAATATGCCTCCAGTTCCCTTACACAACTGCAATACAAAATTAACCAGCCAAAGAAAAGCTCTCCTCAACAAAACAGATTTAAATTCTGTAGCACTCTGCTGCAGTAGTTCCACAGAATACTGAAATACACTTTCAATTAATTTAGTTAGCAGCTTGTCATAAATTATACTTTGTATTCCTGAACTTTGAATTTTATTTCAAAGCTCTTAATTACAAAACTAGACATGTAAAGAAGAGGAAGCTTAAAATTTTGACAGACAATTTGAGACAGCTGGGGGTCCGGGAAAATGATGTAACTTACTCAAATTTTGAAAAGGACAGCCAGTGCTATAAAACCAACATTAATATCCTAATATCACTAGCTCTTTTCAAAGCCAGCAGCAAAAATGAGTTGATTAGTGTAGTTTGCTTGTACCTCCCAGAAAAAAGGTCTCATACTCCAGCACATGTAGATCCATTAATCTGAAATTCATTTGAGTAAACATTCCACATAGGAATAAGAGTTAGTACTTTTTTTTGCATCGCATAAAAACTTTAGACTACTAAAAGCTACAGTCGAGTTATCTAACAGGAGGTGGACAACATAATCCTCTGAGACTACAGGCTTCAGCAGGCATAAAGCTCTGATTAAAGTGATCTGCAAATAAAACCTTCAATCTTTAACATAACTTAAAGATAATACTTGTGTTTCAATGTAAATTTTAGATGACTCTCTCAGGGAGTGGTAAGCAACTATATAGCATGGAACTAATTACTAGAAAGGCACTCCTGGAACCTTTAAAAAAATCCCAACCACCACCTAAGAAATCAGTGACAAATGAATACTGACATGCTACTATACAATTATTTCAATTCCAAGACCAGTAAAATGCCTGCCAGTACATTATAATTAGCTCAAGAAGTTTTCAACATGTTCCACTTCAGCTGCTAAGAGAGGGGGGAAGTGCCTTTTACTGTTTGGTCTTAGGAAAAAAAGTTGTATTTCACTTACCAGTTCCTATATAGGGTTTAAAGCGTCCTGATAGTCTGTCAACAAAGGCACCTAAAACATCTAATCCCAGTAGTGCTACCTGTTGAAACAAAAGCATTAGATATTATAAACCAGATCAATGAGGAAAGTTTTAGAATATATTGCAATTAACTTAAGCATAGAAATGCAAGTATGCTGAAAAGCTATTTTAAATTAAAGTTTCAGTTGAACAGCTAAGAATTCTTTCAAAGTTCCTATCAAGACAAAGTTATCAGAATACGTTTGAAATGGATCAAGTTTATTTACATATACCAGAGCAATTCAGATTTTTAATTCTTGCCTTACAACAGAAGAAAATAAGTATTAGAAATCTAATGTTTTCCTATTTTCAACCACAAAACCCAAACAAAGACATGGTTTAAACATTTCCCAGATGCTAAGAGCTTACTCCAGGAGCTTACTTCTGGCCACTTAGCTCATCCACTAAGGTCATTACATCATTTTCCAAACTCCCAAAAGAAAATAATTGAGAAGCTAATTCTGCTTTCCCTAGTGGTCCAGACTAGACCATTTTTCCACTTGCTTTTTAAACTAGGGAAGCTCAATTTTTCATTTGCTCATTAAAATATAATAAAGAACCCCCTCAAACCAAATGAAAACAACAAAAAAACTAAACCAAAACAAAAACCAACTCAACCCACAACAATGAAAACCAAAACAGAAAAAAAAAAAAGGAAATGCAAAATACTACTGGAGTTTTGAGGAATTTCCCATCCATGCACAGAAACCACGTGAGACAACAATATCCACCAATACAGAAACAAAAACACAAACAGAAATTACCAATTTGACAAAATTATTTTAAGAAGTAGGGACACTTCTTTGCTGCTTACTATCCTGCATATTGTTCCAAGACTTCCTTCTGTATTTCATACAATAGTTCATAAGGAACACCAGAACCTGCATTTTCACAACTTGTAGTTACCTCAATTTGCTGCTGCTCATGAAGGTGCAAATGGAACAACCTCCAAGTTTGGGTGTTCCTTACAGCTTTTCCTCCTCTTTATTTTCTAGTAAGACAAGCACTGCACATTTTCCCCCATGAACTCATAACTAGAATTCCTCTCCTTTATTAGCTGTTTATTTTCATAACATTTGGATCTGCATTTTTTGGACCCCTCTGTTTCCTTAAGATCCCTATCTGTCACAATTGTGCACACTAGGCAGAAGGCCAGAAGAAAATTAGACTGGATATGCATGTGATACACATGGCCCACGCACACAGCATCACACGAGCCTTGTTTCCATAGGAAACTAGAAAAATAAGGTCCTCAAAAACCCCAGGATTAGAAGCAACTGCACAATGAAGCTGGTTTTAATAAATTCAGTATTTGCACAACATATCTTCTTTTAAAAAGGAGATACAAAACTTAGTTAGCAGTTAGTACAACTCACCCAGACACAATTCTATTACATACTAAAATACAGGATAGCAAATATAAGTGGATGGCATCACTGGCTTAAATTAATATATTGCCAACAAGTAACTATCTACAGATTAGGGAAATAGAATACTATAGCTAGCAACTTACTTAGACCAAAAAAAAAAAAAAAAAAAAAAAAAAATTAGCTTTTGTGGTAATGTCAAGGCTTTCCACAAGGTTTTTCCTTTAATGTTACTTTCCAGCTTATCAAGCAATATGAAACCATAGTCAAAAGCTCTGTCTAAAAACCAGTGTCTGAAAGAAATAAATTCTGGAGCCACAGTTTTCCTATGCTTCTGTTTCTTGACTACAAACCCACCTGAGACTTGCACTGACAATTTTAAGGTATCTTTCCATGCAAGTGTTTTGCACAAAAAGGAGCCTTTTCATCTGTAAAGATACATTTTAAAAAGGTTCTCTCTTCTCCACACATTAGATCATCTTTGCAAAATCTGTCTTGAAGACTTCCATCCTCACGAAGAACAGCAACTGAGAAACTTAGAGTAAAGCGCACATGCGTGAGCTTTACTGCATGCAAAGTCTTCTGTAGTCTGCAGCTTTGAAAAGGTAACAGGTATGAAAAGTCACAATAACTGAAGAGTTAAAATGTCAGTGTGGCCACAAGCTGAAGTTATGGAAAACTCTTCTACTACAAAATTTGCTTTCATTCCACATCACAAAACAAGTCAGCTGAACCACACAACTACAGAGGATAGCAAGTGAACTACCACCTGCTGGTTTTGTAAATCAGTTTTAATATTTCTCTGTTCTGATACACAATGCTCTAAGCTTCAGCATCTCGTGGTAGGTATCATCTGTGCAGTAATCAAGCAGCCCTTTGGAAAGAGTCCTTAATTTATATGGGGTCACATAAACATCATTCCAAAAAAAACCAATTGTAAATTGAGGAAGAACTTAGAGGTTCTGCAGAAGACCTGCAACAAAGAGGTTCCAAGTTCTGAGGCACTGTGTGGGACCATTTACTAACACAGGCTCTCCACTATCAACAGAAAAACCTTTCACCAGCATCACTGCTCTTTCCCCAACAGCTCCAATGAAGGATGAATGCCTTCTGGGACTAAAATCAATGGATTTGTTTCTTACTCTGCATTCATTAAGCCTTTTGCTTGCAGTCTAGAAAGAGCCTTTGTATGTTGAGAGTGATTCATCAGTTTACCATTGTCTGAGGCATTTAAACAGTGCTTTTAAAGTTCATAGGGAAAAAGAAATTTGGGCTCATTTGAACTGAAGTTGGTTATTTGCTATTCTTTAACAAGCCAATATTAAGCCTATCCTTGACTTCTCAGATCACAACAAAGTTGCCAAACCAACTGAGAAATATTTTATCTGTTCTGGATAAAAAAAGACCAGACTCTTTAGTGAAATCAAGATGTTCCAACCAAAAAACTATTATGAATAGAACCAGTGATTAGTAATTGAGCCTATTCTTGCTCTGCAAGCTTGATCCTTTTCCAGCTCTCCTTCTGCACACACTTTCCAGCACTTCCCCTGCCCTTCTGTGGGCAACTTCCAGGCATGTAAGTTTTCTCCTAGAAAAAGAAATACTGTTCTTCAAACCATACCTGGATAACCATGCATGCTTACTGTTATTTTCATTGTGGTTCTGTAATTTCCTATCCCTGTGGGGGACCGCTAGGGGAAGGACACTACCAGGAAAACATCTCTACTTGTGTAACTTGCCAAATGACCTTAATACAAATGTCCTTGGATTTGGTCATAGGATCTCTGAACTGTGCATGGAAATATGGATTCTGTAGAATGGGATCTGTGAACTAGTCATGAGAATCTAATGGGGGAATTATGGAGGTCCCTATCTGGAACTCCAAAGAATGAAGTTAAGGCATTGGACTTCCTGTCACCATGGGGACAGCTGTGGTATCACTAACAACTACTGACAAACAGGACAGCATGCCAAACAACTACGCCCTGCAAGAGCAACCATTGTTCCAGCACTGCACTGCTGGAACAAGATATATGCAAAAACTTCACGGGATTTTTTTTTAAAGTATTGTCAGCCAAGACACAAGGTACACTTTCTTAATTCTCATAATCTCAAGAACCTTGCAAGCAGCTCAACATGAAACAAAAATATTTATGTTCATGCAGTATCTTGTACTTCTTCAAGTTTCATATTCTTAGTTCTCTCGACTCATCTTTCAGGACACACTTCTGCTCCCCTATTCTATACTTCTTACTCCCTTTACTGTTTCCCACTCGAATTCTATCCACTTCCCCCATCTGCAAAGATCTATCCATACTCTATTCCCTCCCTTAACTCAAAAGCTTGCAGATAGTTAAGCATGCCCTTGGCCCCATGGGCAGAAGGACACTTCCATTTTTCTGGGTCATTTCTTCAACCTGTGTGGTTTTTCAGTCCCAGCCACATCTTCAGACTCCATTCTCCCTGCCACTCAGCAGCAGTTGGACAGCTGCCTCTGCTGACAGAAGCCAAAACTGCAGACCCGGCTGCTGAAGCTACCACACACATCATCTATACTGTAGATATTTTAGCTGACGAGGAAGCATTATTTCCATTCTCTTGCTTCTCTCACCCTTCAAGAGCACTAATGACACACTTCCAATTCCAATGGTATGATTTTTTTTTTAATACGTATCACATCACATTGCAAGGAGAGAGCAGGGTTGCTGGTATCTAACAAAGTCTTCAAGCTCAACATTTGAAGTCCAAGTTCATTAGCAAATGCAGAGCCCCCTCTACCTAAAAATGCAAGGCTACTGCCTTCAAAATGATGTTTTGCAACTATATTTTCGACTACAAGGTAAGATTCTCCTAAGTGTCCTATCTTTGCTACTGCTAAACTACCTATCAGCTGCAACCTCATTGTCTCAAAAGGGGTACAGACTATTGTAAGAATCCGTGTGAACAAACCATGTGATATAACATAAACTGTTCAGTGCAATATAAAGACTACTCAGTGCAAATCTCCAACCACCCAGTGCAAAACAACAACTAAATAAACTATTTAGTGCAATACAACAGACTATCAAACTTCTGATAACCTTCCCTTCACAATTCTCCTGTGATGGCCAACCACAGAACATTTCAGTGATGCAGTGCAAGCAACCACACTACCAGAGGATTGCTGCATGAATCACCCGTATTAATCTAGAGAGTGACAAGTGTATTTCTGCACTAAAAGGCTTAGTTTCTCCATGGGACCTCCCAACAGGCACAATTCTGGCATGTCCCTGTTATGTTGACTTCTCCTGCACTGCAGCCAGAACAAGCAAGCAAAGTGCTCTCATAAAAATTTTAGAGGTTATTAAAAAAAAAAAGGAAACACGCTTTAATGCCCTTTCCCCAAGTTGGGAACTTTAGCTTCCTATCTTGTCTGCCCACATTAATTAAGAAACATTTAGCCAATTATGAAGAACACATTGATGTAACACTCAAAATGATCAGTGGAAAAAAAGTTTACAACTTTCTGTTATTTCAAAACCTTTCATCATCTTCAAACTGAATTCAGACTGCTAGTGTTATCTCCAAACTGCTCTGTATTATGTGGACAATACGGTATTCTAAATTTTGTGTACTGCCTCCAGCTTGATCCATTACAGGAGCGTCTCCAGTTTACTTCACGTGTGCATAAACATTCTTCCCTTATCTATTGTAATAATTTTTTCACAAATATTTTTCCAAGGATTGTGCGCAAAACCCAAAAGTATATGATGCAGCAACACTTGATATTGTAAGCCATTTTTTTGAGATTGTCTGGCTAAAACTTTATGTGCTGCACAAGAAAAAGTTTCAAAACAGAGCCTCTTTAAAAGCAAGATTCAGTGGGAAGACAATGAGATGTATGGTATTTCTCTTTCGAATAAATAACTAATTAAAAAACGTTTTTTCCCCAAACAAAATTGCAGTCGAAAGCCTTTCTAAGCACATTGATGGTGCAAAACAAAGAAACACTTTATTTTAGGACTTGGTTCTTTCAAAAGAATTTAATTCTTCTTGTGCCCAAGGTCTCTTATTTCCTTTCCCATTTCCTCTTATTTAAATTGTATCAAACATACAGTGACCCCCATTCTCTGCTACTTACTCCCACCTCTGCAGCAGCTCCTCTGCTGTGGGAAGAGCAGCATTCATGCAGCTGAACAACAGCCCACTTTAGGAACCAGCCCAACAAAGAACAAGAGAAGGCATCTCCTGAGCCATGTCTCCTCCCTGAGCCTGCTAGCTGGGCAGCCTCACAAGCACTCCCATCAGAGCCATGCAGGAATGACGCACCAGCACCACTCCTCAGCCAGGCACAGAAACTGCTTCCATCAGCAGTGCTGCTAAAATTGCAGGGCTCACACGCCCTGACTGCTGCCAGCTCTGCTCTGAAGGATGCACCTCTCCTCTGACACACTGCATAGGGCTTGGAAAGGCTGTCCATCCACGCCCAAATCAATCAAAACACAGGTTAAAAGTGACGCTCCTGTTATCCCTCTTGACCTGCAAATGTATTTCATCCGGTGCACTGAAATCGCCTGTAACATGAGTCAAATCAGCTTGCTGAAACACTGCAAAATGAATTGAACATTGACAAAACGTTAAGTGCCTCAGGAACAACAGTGACAACAGAACACCTGGCCCCATGAGCAGCAGAGCTGCAGTTTCAACAGCAAGTACAGTTAGGCTGGATAACACAAACTAAGCTGTAAAACAATTGAGAACTGTCAATTCCACCTCTGGAGGAGATGCCTGAGACTTTGAGACTATATATTCCCCATTCCCAACTAAAGACCAGACAAAATTAATTTTAATTAAAATAATTAAAACTTCTTGGAAGTGTCCCTTGTCTTCAGGAGATCCGCTTGATTATTTGGCTAATACTCCATTACACCTAATGCATCATGAAGAGAACATAAATATTACATTAAAAAATAGTAATTATTACTCAAGAAGGAACCAAATAATTGAGTTTGAAAACCAAAATTGGATTCACACAGGGACAGGTCAAACCACATTCTCACTATATAGAAAAAAGAAAGTGGCTCCCACACAGTCAAGATCAAACAAAACTTGAAGAAAAAAAGAATGACATTCAGCAAAGAGTTCAAAGTCAAACATTTTTTCTTCAACAAAGACATTTAAATCACTAGCATTTGCTAACAAAGACTAAGGAAATACTGGAATCTACACCATAACTGAAAATAAAGGTTTAGCAGAGTCCTCTTTTATTCCATTTCTCTGTCCTGCATCTTACAGTCCTACAACTGAGCATGGCATTTGCCTTTTGTGTAGCATATGTTGGCTTGTGTTCAACTTCAGATCCAAAACAACCCACACATTTTCTTCTTAAGGTCTGCTACACACACACCCCACATCCTGCCATTTGTGTATTTGGTCATTTCTAATTAAATGTCCGACTCCACATGTTTTATCTCTGAACTCTCTTTTTTCAGATCTCAGTATCTCCACTTTATTCAGGTAAGTTTAAATCACAGGCTCCACACATATGTGTGGTCAGCCAAGTTTTAACTGCTGTCATCTCTCTGTAAGTCCTTCAGACAAGCATCCTAACCACTTGTCTTTACCTATCTGCAAAATTACAGTTCAAATTTTCCCTTCCTTTCTGGAAATTGAAAGCTCCTCCTGCTGGCCTTTTGTTGAACTAAAGACAAACCAAAATAAATACTTGCCAAACCAAGGAAATACAAAAACGCAACACCAACATTACTGGTATTTTAGTATCTTTTGGTATTTGGCATTGAGACAAACCTCAGAAAAATCTCACTCTTCAAGATGCATAGAGTAAGAGATAATTCCAAGGATTTGCCTAAAAGAAACAGTTTATCCACACTATCAGAAAGAGATAGAGTGAAATCAGATTTTCTTCTTCCCATGGCGAACAATCTGCTGCTCTGACATAAAACGAGTGATTATTAATTACTTTTCTACTGCAGCTGAGGAACAAAACAAGCTAAGATATTGACCACAAATGTAAGAAATCCAAAAGTGACTCGCAGTCACAAACATTTCTGATTACTCTTCTCATATAAAATTACCTGGAGAAACTACCATTGTAGTCATAGTTTTTTGTTAGTTTTGATCAGGTATGCTTTCTTTAAAGAACCAAAATGTGGCTTTATTGCTCAAAAATAATTTTAATGATGGTAATTGTTCAATTTTGGTGTTCTTAAAAGAGTCCACAACATGCTAAGAGTAGATTTGCAAAGCTCTACATTAAAAGCAGTATTTCCCCATCCCACATCTCTTTAGCAGGAGTTCAAAGCAGATTTCCAGATTACTTGAGTCAGACATAGAACAGTTTGAGTCACCAGACTGCACAGTTAGATAATCTTGTAATTATTTCAAGTGACTACTGAGCATGAGAGAGAACTAACAGATGTGTTAAACATAACTCATGTATACAGAGATGAAGATCCAGGCTAACCCAGTAACACCAGCAAATATCTATCAGTAGTACCACCCCCAGAATGGGTAACTCATTTACTGTTTGAAGTTCACCTGAGAGTCCAAACAGAAAAAATAGCACTGTTCCCATTTCTTGAGATTGCTAAAATTTCAGACTGAGACCAAATACCAGCAGAATAATTCTATCACTCAACTCTTAATACTTTGCATTCAACTTACCTACTCTTATTCCTCACAGCCTTGGGAAAGCAGTTGAGGGAGGGGGGATAGGAACTGACATATACACAAAAACCCAAATCTCTGCATTGTAGGAAAGAGATTAGACCCAACCAGTACAAAATAAACCAGAACAACAAGCAACCAATTTTCAGTTCAGTGAGGAATACTTTCATTATAGTGAGATACAAAACAAAAGTTTAAATTATGCACATCTTCTGCATACTCCCTGACGTTGCAAAGCTTTTGAGAGTCTTTGTAAGCCAATCCATCACTGCATAGACATCGCAACTGAAGTCCTCATAACTCAACATTGACTCATATCTCTCTAGGTCATTCCCTATGTTCTGCAACCAATTTTCACTACAACTCTGAACCACCTGCAGATGAGTCAACACATTCTTAATCCCACCTTTCTGTTTTACCAGTAACTCAAGCTAGTAATTGTGTTTTCCACTTCAATGAGCTAGATGAACTCAGAAATTTTCCTATCTGCTCTCTCAGTTTGGAATTGCCAGGTTGTTTATTAAATAACTGTAAAGAGTTGCAAACTTCAGAACAGCAAAAGCACTGTGTTTTATGTGGCCAAAATCCTTTGGGGATGAGTTAATTCAACCTTGCTGATAACTAGCCCACATTTAGAATTATAGAATGGTTTAGAAAAGGCCTTTAAGATCATTGAGTCCAGCTTGTTTACTGAATGCTTATTCTCTTTTTCCCCCCACTCACTATCAAACCTGTCAAGCCAACCGTCCTGGTAGTCCTCCAGAGTCTTTCCCTTCTGGTTAGACGAGCCAAAAACTTTCTAGGCTGGCATATCATAGAAAGTTTTCTCTTCACAGGCACAGCTTAAGAGTTGAGACCAGAGCTCTCAGATCATGCATCTCCTCTTTCACTATAGTCAGCAGAGTACACTGTATTCAAGAACTGAGCTTCCAGTTGGAATAAAAAATATGGCACGTTCAGGGCAAGTCACGTTAGTTATCCCTTTAATATCCATACCCATCACCATGAGCAGAAATAATGCTCTCCATCACAACTTCCTCCAGCATTCCCCACTTGTATCTCCAATTCATCTAGCTCAGCAGTTCTGAGTCTCCAGCCATTATCACTGCTTGTGATATCACCAGTCACGTCAACTGGGAGGGATTAATTACTTTAGGACTCTGGAGACCTGCAAGACCTTTAGCAAGATACAAAAGAAAGATGATAAGCAGAAGAGTTAAGTGCTCTGTGTATCCATTTCTCAGTAGAGGGTGACCAACAATATGTTAAATAATACAGCAATCAAAAATCACTAGTTTTTTTTTGAGAAGACACATGAATCTGTGGCATTCATTATTTTCTATTGTTCAGGGCCTGAGTGCAATAACAAAATAGGATGCAACATTTAAATGTGTAACATCTATGGTGGCATGCGACAAAATATGCAAGTAAAACACATGCCATTTTTCTAGAATATTAATCTTCATTTTGAAGCAGCACACGTTGGCAGTCACTACCACAACCAGGAACACTGGTACTGACTGTGAGCAAAACACCCAAGATCTTGTGTTGTTGCCATTAATGTAGTCACAGAATCTTCCAAGCTGGAAGGGACCCACAAGAATCATCAAGCCCAGCTCTGAAGTGATGGCCCCTAGAGGAATCAAACACCATGCTCTAACATATGTGACGTGCTTTGAAACACAACAAAGAGCCACCAGTAAGTGACATAGAGAAGATGTAACAAAAACACTGCAATGATTTTGCAAGCTATCTTTAAAATTCTCAGAATTTGTAATACTCTCATTCTGCATGACTCTTTTCAGTGGTACCCAGCCACGCTGTAAGGGCAACAGACACAAACTGAAACACAAAAGTGCCATCTGAATACAAGGGAAAAATTTCCTTTACTTTGAGGGTGACAGAGGACTTGAACAAGCTGCCCAGAGAGGTTGTGTTGTCTCTCCTGGAGATATTCAAAACCCACCTGGCTGTGATTCTGTGCAACCTGCTCTTGGTGAACCTGCTTTAGCAGGGAGGTTGAACTAGGGGATCTCCCTTCTGTGCCTGATGCTTGTGGAGCACTGCCTAGTTCTCATTGATCCTACAATCCAAACAGCTCAGGAGTTCTGTCACCTTACATCAACAGCAAACAAAATGTCTTGCACTATGAAAAATACATCTTGAAAATTGAATTTCCAGTCTTAACGCCTAATTCTGTTAATTTACAAGTGCAGAAGAAACTCTTACATTACCCTGTTAAGTAAGTAGCTAGCACTCTTCATGAAAAAGAGTATTTTTAAAGACCTGTCTAGGTCTTGCACTAATCATTTTTTTCACCAACAGCTGCCCTCAGATGACGGATTTAAAGATAAGTAAATTATATTTGTCCAGCACACGCTACTTCCTCAAGCTAACCTGACCTTTACTGACAGACATGCTTCCAAAATAAATAAATTATATGTGCAAATAAGAGTTAAGCCTTCATTATTTTCAGACGTCAATCTCAGAAGTTGCTACATGCAAACGTTGGCGGATTAAAGTCAGTGGAGGGTAAAAAAAAATCCATTTCAGGAACATACTGCCCTTTGAGGTTACTCTGCGCCCTTCTCCTGTGTCTCAGAAAACAGAAAAAAAAAAAAGCGAGAACAAGCTCAGAGCAGCGAGTTTAAAGGTCCGAATTGCGGGCGGGTCACGCTGGCAGGGCAGGGCGGAGCCGGCCCGGCCGCCAATGCGAACACGATTGTCCTTGGCACTAAAACTGCGCTGTCAATCGCCTTATCGGCTGACCGACGTCAGAACAACTCGCAAGTGTTAACGCTGTGTGAGGGAGTGATCGCTCTTTTCCCGTGGCTCCGTCTAAAAGACACACGCACACAGGAAAAAGCGAAACGTGAGTCATCATCGGGCCGCTGTGAGGATACTGGGTAACTTCCCAGGTACGGGAAAGTCACCTAAAGACGATATAAACAACTTTCAACTCACAGTTGGAACCCCAAGAAGCCAATTATTCTTTAAATCGTCTAAAACACACACAGCGTGATACAAATCCGGTGGAGCAGCACTCTTTACGGCCTGCAGAAAACGATGGCAACCCCATGAAACACTACACCCAAGTGCAGAGACCATGGGAGTGGTAGCGAGAAAAAAATAAGAAAAATAATCATCAGCTCTCTTGTTTCTGAGTAAGAAACACAACCCGAGTGTGTAATATAGTTGCGGGGGGAGGGGTGAGGGGGTTTAACACAATGCCGTGAAAAAACCCTCAAATCCAAACCAAAACCAAAACACCACCTAGCCAACGATAAAGGCAAAACCAAACCCCCTATTACTGCTTCTTTAAGGATAGACACAATAAAACATTAACCACCCTTCCAAAATTTCGGAATTCCCCTTTGTGCGGGGAGGGATAATACTGGCACAAATGTAGTTTTACTTCTGCTCTTACCTGATTAAAAAAGTAACCCGGGGCTCTGTACCTCCCTACCATGATGAATCATGGTCTTCCCGGACCGAGCCCCGCCGAGCAGCCTCACCTTAAAATTACTGGAGTTGACCCACGCTGTTATTTCGTCGATCACTTTGTCAAGGCGCTGCTGGTCCTGCTCCAGGTCGGGGGACCTCGCCGGGTCGCCCAGGTACTCCAGCAGCTCTTGGCCGACCTGCATCCTGCGGCCCACGTCCTTCTGCTGTACCTGCTCGCAGAAATAATCCATGCCGGCAGGCTCCATCTTCGGACGCTGCGGAAAAGTTTCTTCGTAGACGAGC
>NW_005054364.1:2359305-2366230 GCF_000277835.1 Geospiza fortis
GGGCAGAGGACGGGCAGTGCGCGCTCCCGCCGGGCGCTCCCCCGGGACCCCTGCGGGTCGTGTCCGGCGGCAGTGGGAGGCGCATGCGCCCTCCGCCCCGCTGATCCCCGCGGTGCTGGTCCGGCGCTCTTGGGGAGAAAGTGTTGGAAGAACAGGGGAGGAGGCGTGAAAGGTGCTGGGATGCTTGGGTACTCTCCTGCCCGGTCCCGGCTTTGCCTAGCGATGCCCTGCAAACCCTCCCGCCTTGCTTAGAGCCCCGGTGTAAGGTGGGGAGATCACCGTGGAGCCATCCCATTATTCCCGGTGTGGTTGGCTCTGCAGCGTTGCTGTCCGCAAAACCGGGTTCCTTATCCGGAATGCAACAACACTCCAGAGAGACATGGATTATTAAATTCAGAGTTGTGCAAGCCTGGGTGCGCAGTGCTATTCCATAAATCTAGCACAACCCATCGGACTTTCCGCACTGTTACTAACACAGAATCACTGAATCACAGTTAGGGTTGAATGGGACCTCTGGAGATCATCTAGTGCAACCCCATGCCAAGGCGGGATCACCTAAAGGAGATAACACAGGCACATATCCAGACGTGTTTTGAATGCTTCCAGAGAGGGAGAATCCATGAACTCCCTGGGCAGCCTGGTACAGGGCTCCACCACCTTCAACATAAACAAGTTCTTCCTCACGCTGAGGTGAAACTTCTTGTGTTTATTTTATGGCCATTGTTTTAATTTATGGCCCTTGCTCCTCCTCCTGTCACTGGGCCCCACCGAAAAAGAGTCCAGCACCATCCTCTTGGCATCTGCCTTAGAGATACTTATCTGCATTAATGAGATCCTTGTTCAGTCTTCTCTTCTCTAGACTAAACAGGCCCAGCACCTGCTCTCATAAGAGAGATGCTCCAGACCCCTAATTATCTTCGTGGCCCTCTGCTGGACTGTCTCCAGGAGCTCCTTTCTTGTGCTGAGAAGCCCAGAACTGCACATGGATGTGCAGTTGAACTGGATGAACTCTTCATGAATGGCAATTTCCCAAGTAAAGCCCCAGCATGGTTGACCCATATGAGACTGCCAGGAATCCACTTGAATTAAAACAGACACCCTTAAGTGAGGAGCTGTGATTTTAGGTGTTGTTTCAGGACCAGTTTAAACTGGTCCAAGTCCCCTTGATGGTGGGAAAGGCAGTCATGTCCTCTCTGTCCCTCCGCATCAGACCCTCTGAAGGTCTGATTATGGCTTTCACATGCAGGGAGAGGAAAGCAGAGGAGGTCACTCTTCCCCTTCTCCCACCCTAGCTGCTCCACTTGGCCCCTGTCTTGTCCCCCATGCCAGTCCCTGCACACACTGCCCACTTGGGCTGATTTAATGAGCTAAATGACAGAGCTGGTGCCAGTGAGCTGGGCTGGCTCATGAGTCCTACAGGCAGAAGCATGGCACTTGGAAGATGGGAAGCGTGACAACCTCCATCAGTGGCCACGGACAGTGACATTGGCCTCCTGCCCCTCTGATATTGGGAGGCTTCACCTCATGCTAAACTGGAGGCCACTGCTGATACAGGCAGTCATTTTCTTCCCTGCTGTTGTGTACACAATTCTTCCCTTCCATACACCAGAGCTGGTTTTTATTCATCCTCACTTAAACAGTTCAGAAAGATAATATTTTTATTCATTTATCTCCCTTTCTTGAAATCACATAACTAGCTTTTTGCTGATTCAGATTCCTAAATTTTCTCACTCTGAGGTTAAGCAGTTACCAGAGTTGGAGCAGGTAAAGTGGAAGCAGACAGCTAGAAGATAGATGGGGAAGACGGCCTTTGTGTTATGAAAGCTCAACTTAGTTTCAAGATAGCAGAGTCTGGCTGTCTGTCTTGCCTTGTTAGTCCTTACACTGGGGAAGAGTGAACCTGCAGGAAAGCAAGGTACTCCCTTCATTTGGCTGCTGGATTTAGACTGAGGAACCACACCTCTAAATTGCTGCTTCACAGCAGTGTAAACCAACCAAACTAAATTGGTGCTACAGTGCTCCTACTTGTCCACTTCTTACAAATCCCTTTCTCGGGAATTCTACACTCTCCTCCCGTCCCATTGATCTGAAAAAAAAAGACAACTCTCCATCCACAGATGTGGCAGGAGGCAAGACAACAAGCAGCCTTTTGTTGATTTTGGTGAGATGAGGCAAGCTGAGGATCCCATGCTTCATCAATCCCTAGGCTTTACAATAATGAAGATGGTTAAAAAGATTAAAGATGCATTTAAAACAGAAATGTATGTATTTACTTTGAGCTTATTATAATTTACAAGAAGATTATGAACTGCTCATCATGTTTTCAGGAAGGAAATCCAAAAAAGGAATTTTGGATGAAGCTTAATAGTTCTTGTCTTGTGTGTGTGCACTGACACTTATGAAGATATGGAATTACAGGTTGCTTTTCTAGGAAAATGGGACCCAAGAAACTTCTGGAAGGGAAAAAATAAATTCCAGAAAAAAACCAAACTGGATTGCAATATTTTTTATCAGTGCACTAGAATCTGATTCACTGGTGTTGTATGTTTAAAAAGCAAATATCTTGCTATGAAAGTTTTAAAAATGTTGACCTAACAATATTGGCTAAATGGAAAAGAACTAAGTAGACAGTGCTAGACTCTTGGAGTATTAACAACTGTAAACAATTTCTGTCCTTGTCCAAACTATCTGAAAAAAACCCACCCAAGTCATATAAAATTCACTTTTCATTACAGTCCAAGTTAAGCTCAGTCTCTAAAGAAAGAAAATCCTAAGCAAAAAGAGGGGGTAAAGCTCGTGGCACTATGTTTTTGAAATTCTCTCAATTCAAAGCAAATACACTGATTAGGTAACCCAGTTGCTGTGACTAGCATTGAAACTGAGGGGAAGGGTAAAGTATAATAAGACATGCACTTGAAATATCAAAACTATTTTGTCAACTCAAAGACGGCATTGCAAAGCTATGCTGAGGGCAAAAAGTCGTGCTGGGCTATGTGGCCTTTCTTTTTTTTTCCATTTCACGTAATAAGTGTTTTCTTAAAAAACACAGCAGAAAATAATTGCCTTGCTGTAAAATCAGAGGATTAGACCACTGTATTTCATCCTGAGAATCTGTGACTACCTGCCATGACTACTGCCTTTATACAGTATTGGTTATAGATACACTGTTTTGATGTACTGTTATTGATATAACAGCAGAAAATGGGTAGCCTTTTTATTCCTGAGGTGTTTTGCTAAGACTAAGTCAATTTCATTTGAAAGCTAGCACTGAGAGGAATTTTTTCTTTTTTCTTTTTCTTTTTTTCTTTTTTTTTTTTTTTTTTTTTTGGTGGTATCAATAAATGTTGGTTGACATGTTCCTTTGCAAACAAATAGCTTTTGGATTTGGCAAATAGAACTTCTGGATGTTCATTTCCTTTTTTAGCAAGGCAGGAGTAGCACTCCAACACTGAATCCAGAGCAGTCCCTGAGCTTGGACAAAGGACATGGTTTCATTGTAGATGTTCTCACAGAGTCCTAGTGGACTTTATACCTAGGGAGGTGGGCTAGGCTCCAAAAAGAAGGCATTTTCATTCAAGCCAAAGATCTTGTAAAGCTTCTTATTCTCAGTTAAGGAGATTGCTTTCTCTGGAATGCAATCTTCTTTTTGATATGCAAGCATGTGAGCATAAATCCACTACTCTTGTGTATTTGTACAATGCATAATATTTTGTAGAGCCATTAATCTCCGTAATTGAATGCAGAATCCAAAATTTCCTTCAGTCTTCTCAATGTGACTTGCTAGCAACCAGAGCAATTACAGCAGGAGCCGAGGTAAATGACACTAATCCAGTGAGGCACGTTTCCAACCTGAATTGCACACCAAACCTGTTCCTATGCCCCCAGCCCATCCGAGTGTGCTGCACAATTCCCGCACGTATTATCCTGCTCTGAAGAAGGAGAGAATCCTACCAGCGGGCTGGGGAGGGAGGATGCCATGCTCTTTGTTCCTCTGGCTGATAAGGAAGCACGTAGGGTGCTTCAGGCTCTGCTCTGCCCTCCTTCCCTTGCTAGCAGTAAGCCCTAACAGGCTCAGAGCTCATGCAGCCTGGTTATCAATCTCCTGTAGCAGGAGACTGTCAGTCACTGCTGCAGAAAAGCTATTTCTACAGACTGACTTCCCTTTCTGAGAAACCCTTCCCACACAGAGGATATGATCCCATTGCTGAAAGAACCATAAAAATCCCCTAAAAAATCTCTGATAAAGAGTTCTCTTCATCACAAATAGCAAACATGGGCCAAAATAATAAAAATAGAGTGAATTTAAACATGAGTCACTCAGAAAGTTCTCATAAATTACACTTGATGTAGCCTAGGTTGACACTGAAGAAATCTATGAGAAAGTTGTTCCTGTTGGATTCCCCAGGAGCTGGGTCAGCACTTCTACAACATGTTCCACCCTGGGTGACTTGAATCAAATGTTCAGGTTGGATCTTGGATGTAGTGTCTTTCAGTCATGTACCACCTTTTAATGTCTTCTAGAAGAACCATAGCCTTTTATTTTTTTATGAGTTGTAGATCAGTACACTGAGGGTCTTCTTAATCCTGTCAAGAGGCAAAAGACTGTGCTATTTTAAGCAGAATTGTGGCAGACTTTGTTATCTGTGTTTTATAGGTATTTATTTTGCATCTTTTCTGTCATTCATTGCAAAAGGATGATGTGTATCCTGTCAAGCTGAATTTATCACTGTTGGCAACTTAAAGTATCATTTGAATTCCTCCCTCTGAGATTAACAATATCAGAATAATGAAGTAATAAATATCTTTTGAATATAAATAAATAATTATTGAAGGAATGTTCTGATGATGATGTTGCAATAACCTAGTTGAAAATTTGTCCATTTTTCTCACTAGGTCTTAAAAGATGAAATCAGATGTAACTGTATTAAAAATGTACTTGGTGAACTCAGCTACACTTAGGCTTGTGCCATGAACGTTCTTTAAATGATGTATTTAATAGAGATTGCTTTCATATGCTTATTTATAAAACAGTCAGGAGCTGAAACTAGTAGTCTGGTATTTTTCCTGTACATATGAAGTTAATTTGATCACAGAAATGGGGTATGAGGGGGCATCAGCCTATGCCTGATTACTGGATTACTCCAAGGCATTAATTTGTTCCTTATTGTCAAATATGTTTTAACATGTAGACACTGCAATTAAATAATTTGCCCTGATACATCTTTTATGAGTAACTTGCTAATTTTCTTGATTCATGTGATACAGAGAAGGAAGAACAAATTAAAAACTACAGGTAATAAAAATAGTGTCAGAATTAACATGTAAGTGACAACTTCTCTTTCATCATGTTAGTCTACCATGCCTTATATGGTTAATCAAAGCACTGGTGCATAACTTAGCATCCTTTGTGCCCTTTTTGCACAGCAACAGAGATATTTGTCTTTAGCGATAGAAGAATTTGACCGTGGTTTGCCAAGCAAAGATTTGTTTCTGTTTTGTGCAGCAGGTTATTTGCTAGACTTTTATCAATCAGGATTTTCTATCTTTAAATTTCTGTGGAGGATTATAGTATGCCAGTGTTCTGTGTAAGACCTTAATTGCTGTATAATGATTTCATGTAATATTAGAAAAAATCTGGAATGCAATAGTTCATTGACGTAAAATTTTTCTGAATTTTTAAACTTAACTAATTAAACTTTTAGTTAAAATACCTGCGAGAACTATTTCAATATAGATGCAATTACATTTGTATTGTAATGCTACCCTTTGTAACAGCAGGATGAAAGAACTAGAAAAGGATCCAAACTACTTGTGTCATCTGACCTGAAAAGTAAAAGCTGGTGAGCACGCAGTGTACTGCAGAGCAGTATCAAGGGACATGTAGCTGGGTGCATTTTGGCCTTGGAATGGCAAAATCTCTGTTCTTGCAAAACAAATAATGGCATTTTCATTATCTGCAGGAAGATTGCAAGACAGTGAATGCACTGAAGAATATGAAAAAACGGGCAGAATGGAATCTTTCTCTTTACATAGGAACAACTCTTCAAACCAGGCAGAGCAGTGATACTCATCCTAGTAACACCACTGCAGTGCCAGACTGCCCCTGTTTGCACAAAGCAACCCACTTCTCACTGCATGGCAATGAGAAGGGGAAGAGAAAAACACGTATGATCTGATTTGTTGGCCTCTGGTTGGGCTTGCTTTTGTTTCTGTAATGCAAGTCCTTCTATAAATAGGCCAGACTCAGCAGTAATTTGCTACTCATGAAGCTCCTACAGCAGCAGTATTGATCCAAAGAGAGGTTTTCTCAGGTAAGAAATTGCAGGGTCCTTCCTCAAATGGGGACAAAATTTTCTGAACACAGATGTGGTTTAGCGCATACAGACGCATTTCCATACATATAGTTGAAAACGATTTATTTTCCATAAAGAATTGTACGCATTCCAATGTTGGGATTAGGCTGACAGAATTTTTTTGGCTCTTGCCGGATTCTGGCGTGGTTTTCCGCTGGAGTTTGCTGGAGTTGTCTGGCTGCTTGAGAGCTCCCTCTCGTGGTGAACTCTCCTCTAAGGAGATTCCCGACCAAGTATTCCCGACCGAAGGCGTGAGGTTGGAACATTACCTACCTTATCTGTTACTGATAACGCTGTGCAGCAAAAGACAGAAGCCAAGCTTGCGGTTGTTACCGACTTTTTTTTTTTTTTTTTTGCTTGGCTTTCCGCCCTTCTCACATAGAAACCTACTGGTTTGTAAGGATGCAAATATCAATTGGTATTTTGGAGGGAAATTTCTGTAAATGAGTAAACATATGAAAGAAATGTAAGTATTCATTTGTGTTCTAGGGGGGGAAAAGTTAATGCATTTTTTTTAATTTTTTTTTTTTTTTTGCCCTGAAGAGAGTAAATTACTGTCTTTCTCTAGAATA